>NC_047591.1:364871-664871 GCF_011004845.1 Esox lucius
GCCCAATTGGATAAGTCTTTGTCTTGTTGCAGAATGTGTAAAGACTACAGTCATCGTTATACTGAATAGTCTCCCCTTCTCGAGCCGTAAACTTCAGATGAATCGCATTAGTACGACTGCCAAACAGAGCATCCTGAGGGTCAGGGCGCTCTGGAGCATCAAAGGTCTTCAAGAAAGCTTTGACATCTGCGGATGTGTTTTTAAGCTGATTCCACTCACACTCCCATATGTATTGAACATGTACGTTGTGTTGTTCTTTCAATGCCTCTAGCTTTGTTAACCATTGCTGGTGCATCAACCCGTACTGAATCTTTGTCACTGGATTGATGCTTGTTGAACAATGACACTTTGGGTGACCGTGCCAGAAACAACATAGAAATTCATAGACCGTGCTGAACCCATCGCGTTCTGCATATCCATCAACGCAGTAGGCACCGATTTTCACTTCACCCTTCTCATCGGAGGCCACATATTCAAGCCACTGGATTGAGCTGTTTGAGAATGTCTTCTGACAACGGTTGTAGTTGTCTGAGGGGACCAATGCAATGGTGTCCTTGGTGAGGAATCGGTTGCAAAAGACTTTCATGCAAGCCGAAGCAATCGTAATTGACCGGAATGGGTCGACACCACCACACTCCAGGAACTCGAGTCTGTAGCGCATACAACCCTTTCTCAAGATGACCACATCATTCACGCAGTAAGCCTTTATTTCATCCTGCATGACAAAGGGGTCTGCGGAAACAGTTGCATACCATTGCAAAAACACATCTTTTTCTTAGGCATCATGGTATTCACACCATAGTAATGCGGTTCCGGATGGGGACCAGCATAGTTCTCATTCTCCTTGATGTTAAACTTGTAAGGACAGTAGCCTTTTTTCGAATCCTTAAAACCCATAGCACGTGGCAAGGCCGACAGCTTCATAGGTAGGAAGCAATGACTATCAATGTATCTCTGATTGAATGTGCTGTCTGTAAAAATCATGAGCTTGCTACCATTAGCAATAAGTGTTGTGCCAATACCATTGTTAGCAAGGTATTGCATCAAGATGTAACCATCGAAACCTTTAGAGTTGTGTGCTATAAATGTGTAGTCATTATATTTCGGTTGCCTAAACTTTTGGAAAAAAGCAGCGACAACCATCTCCGGCTGAACACCACATCTCGTTATCAAAGCTTATCGCGCACACAAAATTTGCAGTGTGTACACCATTCACCGGATTGGCAATTGTCTCGAAATCATAAAATATGTAGCGCTCACTGGGGTCCTCGGGCTTGGAGGGTTTTATAAAACACTGATGATTCATTTCAAACGTCAGATCTACGTTACAATTGGGGCACATGTTAACCATGCACCTGTGTGCTTTATAGTTGGTAATACCAACATTGTAATAATGGCCGCAATCGACACAATATTTATTCTGGTCACACCTGCTAACCCAACGATCCACACTTTTGTGGTGCGTCAAGCGTTTATGCTGGCTATAACAAAAATCTGAATAACATATCCGTTTACAGTCAGGGCACTGCTTTGTGTTACGGAGTTGTGTATGACAATCTTCATGAAGACATACACTACAGCTATGTTTACAACCATGATCATCATGGGTGTTGAAACCGGTATAGCACCAGTCACAGACATAAGACACACCCAGAAAACCCTTCAGATTCATAATGCCATAGAAGTGGTTATCGTGTAAGTACATAAAGACGGTTCTAGGGTGGGTGTCCTCGCTGTTTTGAAACTTGGTAAAGTGACCATCCCGGGTTCAGTGAAAGACAACAATTTTACACCCTGTCATTTCTTCAAACCGAACAATATCTGTGAATGCCACACAATCATCTAAAGCTAAACCAGCGCCCGTATGTAACTCACGACCACTAACCAGGGCCTCAGGATATGTGTACTGCGGGTTCAACATACCCATCAAACAAACAGAAAAACATGTGGAATCATTATTCACAGCCACATATAAATGCCTTCTTTTTTTATTGATAATTTGCTCAATCAACAGTGTTTGAGCTTTACGTCGCGGGGCACCACCCCTCACGGTTTTGACAATTTGTACCACCAGTTCTAGTGATTCATCAATCATAATCTCGGCATACTCTGCATAATACTTTCAAATAAATTACCAAACGTGTGTTCATTATATTCATCCACTCTCATGGTCACATGGTATGGGGTCTATCAGAGATTCACCAATCATTTCAATCTGCAGACAATCACCAGGCCTGTGTACAAAGTCTGAAGCTCTAACAATCAAAGTATCCAAGCCTGCCATAATATTTGCGTAGAATGTGCCAAAATCACCAAATTCACCAGTATTTTGTACATTTATCAACTGTCGTAATTCAACATTGTCAAACGCATTACGTTGTATAACTCTAACATCGGCATCTATGCATTGAGTTTGCATCAGAGATCTCAAAGGAGAGTCACCTAGATCGTGTGAAAAATGGGGGCTACTAAGCTCGGTAAACAAGCCTTGTATTTGAGGATTATTGTGTGCATTGCTGTGTAATAAAGTAATGTTGGGTTCATTTGTATTTTGGGGTGTGATCGATTGATTATGTGTAGAGGTTGTTGGCTGTTCTGTATCTTTCACCATTTCTCTAGCTTAACGTGTAAACAACGATACACTATTCAGGTTAAAATATTCTAACTCAAACACACATTTACATACAGCGCAGTTTTTGATGGGTTGACGGTATTACCTTCAGCTTTCAAGCATGAAACAAAACAATGAAACAAAAATCCCCTCATGCTGTGCAGCCACAAGGTAGGTTGTCCGTACACTGTATCATCACCAGGCTGTCTTCAATCTGTTGGAATAAAGAAGGTTGTACCAAGGTTCAGCTGAATGCATAGTCAATTGTTAATAACACTTTCGAACAACCCTAAACATTTCTGTAAATATCACACAAATACACAAAAAGTATCTGCTCAGGTTTTGTATGATCACAACCGCCCAGTCCAACTGACACAGATGCTGTTCACTTGGTCTAAATACAAATAGGATTAACAAGCGTATACAGGTAATTATACTGATTAAACAATAATGTCAAAAGTCTACTTACCAAGATTTGAAGGCCCACAAATGTGTTTACCAAACACGGCGGGTGTTTAATTCGCTCAAACCTAAACTGGAGATTTAAAACAGGCAATCGTAAAATTGATTTACACATTTAAAAAAAGTTCAAATGTCAGCGTTTGTAATTGCAGCACAATTCAAATAAATTACTTCAAATAAAATAACTTGTACAACAGTAACGATATACTCCGCGCTTGAAACAACAGCTGACTTCTGTGGATGCTGCGGGTTTAATTACGGTCTTTACATCGCAGCCAGGGCACCTCCAGCAAGTCACGCCTCTTAACTTTGTCATTGGTTACATGTCATCGTTCTTCACGTTAGATTCAAATTGTGTTAGAACTATACAGGCTGCAATGATAAAAATTCTGAAATAAACCTAACTATTTAGTTCTGATTATTGTTGCCGTTTGACAACCAAATATATTGATACATCCTGTCTGGTAGAACCGCCATTCTCGTTAGTTTTCGTGGCTCAGCCGTGACATCACGTCATATAATTGTATATATTAACGATAAACTAATCTGCTTATATATAAACGCTGGCGACTGTCACCATATCGCCATTAATCTGTTCAACATTTAACAAACACAAGACCGTAAAACAGCAATCAAAAATCTGATTTCAAGAGTTGGTCATTAGGAGAATGCAGATACTACAGTATTTGTTTTTGTAACCAACGTTGCCTATTATTAAACATTTCTAAAATTTTTATTACACACATACACATGTGCCTAAATCCATGTTTTTATTAATAACAATATTTTAAAACCCAAACCGCGACACAATCCACCTTTGCATAATGTCTGGTTGGCCCTGGCCATGACTCTTCCTTCAAAATAATAGCATTGCTCATGCGATGTTAGTTTGTTGTAGTGCTGTGTTGGACTACAAACCGTGAAATACGGGATGATTTCCAACCTGCATATACTACAGTTTGTAATAGTGGTTATTAAGGGATCATTACTACAGGGCAGATATCATCTTAAGGCCCATCTCTTGTTTAAATGAAAAATGGGCTGAAACTATCCAAAATCATAAGTCCCTACTCCCCTTCTTTATATCTTACACAAAAAGCGTGTCTCTCACGTGTAACTCTGTGCTTGTGGAAAAATACCATGTTACACCCACATTGTAAAACATGGAAGTTTACATCAGGGGACCATGGCACCCTTTTGTTGAAACACCAAACAACTTACCGCTGACACAACACTTATTTATTGCCTGGGAATTTAACATTCCGGAACCCTAAGCCCCATTTGTTAATCATCAAACATAACCCTCCTGTTATAACACTAGTCTGTTTTACTCATCATGCGTTGTAAAACATCAAACACTGACACATCAATGGAATCATAAATTACAAATTCACCGGACATGCGTACGTCACTCCTGAAGTCCCGCCCGTACACACATCATACAGGAAGTCCCACCCTTACATGCATCATACAGGAAGTCCCACCCTACAAACCGGATGTCCCGCCCACCTGTCACATCAATATGGAAGCTCCACCCTCCAGGGCCATAAATTACCATTCTGACACATTATACCCTACATTAACTACTTATGTCCCTTAAGTTTGCTCAGAATCAACTTTTTGTGGCTCACATGGTACTCAGAATTCCCCTTTTCTAGCTGCAGCTCTGTGTCATATGAAAATCTAGGAATTGGAATGTTCTCTGGTCACTGTTGTGTTCAAGATGACACAGACTCAGGAGATAATCGGATTATATTGTCATTTGATGCCAATTACACACAGTCCTCAGATTCAGGTGAAAGAAAATTAGATTATGGTGTTTTAGTGGCACTGATCAAAAGCGGATTTGTTTGCTGGTGGATCACCTTGATTGTCCCCAAATCCTGAAGTTCAATGGTAGAATTTAGATTGAAGTCATTGCCAAAATCTTGGTCCATGTATTGCACTCTGAGGTTGCCCTTTAACCCAAAGGTAGTCTTGATCTTGCTGAAAAGGTAATCTAGTGACTCTGTTATGCCATTTGGAAGAGTCAGCTTTTCAATGTTGCTCTCCCCCAAAATCACCTTTAGTCTTGTAGGTGTTGAAGTAGCCAAGTAGTCTGAGAAAATATGTATGGTCCCAATTGCAGAGCGTGCAATGGTAGATTTATTATACAAATCCAGAGGCAGGCAAAATACTTGGTCAGGCAAACAGGCAGTGGTAGGTACACAGGTAATCCAGAACAGCACAAGGCAACAGTACAAAAGGAGCGAGCTAAAGGCAGATTGTTCAACTGGTCCATACATGGAAAAACATAGGCAAAAGCACCGTAGGACTAGGCAAACTCAAATACACCAAAAGGCAGGCTAGGATCAGATGGGAAGAATACATTCTCAGTATTAAAACAGGCTTGGTATGATGTATGCCACAAACAATACCTCACACAGAAAGGAGGATCAATTGGAGCCAGGTGTACGCAATACCTTCCCTTGATAAATGCCGCGGCTGAAAACGATCGTCATTAGAATAACACGCCCCTATATATTCAAGTCTCCGCTTCCCCCACGCCCTCATTTTGCGCCATGGACACACGGAAGATGGCAAAAAAGAGAAACTTCTCTGACGTGGAGATTGAGACGATCACCAGGGAGGTAGAAAGAAAGAAAATTGTTTCATTTGGCAGTTTAAAAAGCGGAATAAAAGATGATGATGTGATGTGGAGTACCATTCATTCACATTAATAATTGCATGACAATTTGTAATATTCGTCTTATTATTTAATGATATTTATTATTAATGACGTTTATTGTTATTTAGAAGAAGAATGTTGTTATTATTATTATTTCTATTGTTTAAAAGATGAGGAATGTCATTTTTATTATTTTGTCAGTCTGAATTATATTTTGGTAATTTAAAGCCTTTTATTACTGAACCCAGTCCATGCGCAACTGCCGGGCCTAACGCTGAAACGTCATGTAAAGCGCACAGGCTCGCATCTGAAGGAATACATATAAGTCAAATGCTTTGGTAAAGTCACACAAATGAAACCTTGAAGTCCATGTTGCACAAAAATAAACACTGAAGTTTGTAATTATGTTGTTGTTTTTTTTACAGTAGGTCATAATATATCATATCTTTTAGTTTGTCAGTGCGTTAGGATTTTTTTTTCTCTGCATTTCCGCACTAACTCAAAACATGCGTACACCACCTCCTGAGCTGGCGTAGGATTTGAGAGTGCCGTACGCCAACATCCATATTGATAAATCTCAAAGTCACCGTGGTTTTGGGTGTACGCCAGGTGTGAGCTGGAAATTTGGTGTACGCACTTTTGATAAATGAGGGCCAATAGCTGGGCAATTTGTTTTCCTCAAGGGTTGCTAAATGATCTGCAGAGTGTTTTTGGTTCTCAAAGTAAAGACTCCACTTCTTTAGTCTGTAACTCTGATCCTTCTGCAGTGCAAAATCTACAAATCTATGACCCTGAGAAATGTTCAGACCCTGAGAAATTCCCACTCTGTTCCAAAATTACAAGATCCTTAATTATAGGTTCTAAAACTTTCTCATAGCCATAGCACTTCAGATAATTTATTTTGATTAAAGCAGCCAAATACATGGAGGACTAAGCAGAGTTACAGTCTGGTGGCAAATTACCCAGAATCAAATACAAACCACAAATGTTAGGAAAGGCAAAATCATCAATGTATAATATCAATGAAATACTTTTCTGCTGAGACAATGGTCCATTTTCATTGAAGGCCGCACCATCAAAGAAAGAATGGTATGTGTGCACACAGGTTTTCTGTGGCTGTTTATCTACAGTATTCAGATTACCAGCCTGATCCAAGAATTTGCAGCAAATACTTTAAAATTGAAATATATATTGGAATTACTATTACTTGTAGTCTACACTTTGTAGGAAATCTTTCTCTTTTTTTTGCAATTTCAAGCATTAGATAGCCTTCATTTGTAAAAACAATGATTGACTGATGAGTTTCTAGAGAAAGGCATCTATGTTTTTCCATTTCTTACCTAATATCGACATTAAGACATGCCAATCTATGCTGTGGCAACTCAAAAACAAAATCAAAGACATTGTTAAGCTTAATTTAACAAACCAAATAGCTTTCAGCTGTATTTGATAAAATGGTAAGTGATATTCGAGTACTAAATAAAAAAGTAAGCATATTTACTTAGGATAAGGTGTTGGAGTGATGGCTGCTGGAAATGGGGCCTGTCAAGATTTTTCAAATAGTGATGTCGCTCTTTTTTGCATCAGTAATGTCCTGAACTTACTTTGTGATTAGTTGAATGCCACTTATGTGAATAAAAGTGCCAATTTCCTTTCAAAACAGCAAAATCTGTACATTATTCCAAACATTTGGCTACCAATGTATATAAAACTATTTAACAGGGTAGCAAAAAAATATGTTTCCTATATTAAATCAAATCAAATAAATGTTAGGACATCTCACTTAAAACAGTATTGTGACTAAAGATCACAGTGCAAATAATCAAGTTCTAAGTGAAAATTTGCCCGCACGGCAAAGTAACAAGAGAAAATAAATAGTAAAATGTGAATAAAACCTTTACGCAATACTAACCTAACAGCGATGCACCAATAGAAAGGCTAAAAACAAATAAAACATTTTAAGTAATGGACAACGCAATAACTACACCCTAATAAAGATATTATAAATTAAAGACTATATAAAGTAAAGTGGACAGTCTGGTAGCAGCAATTGAGACTTGAGTATATATACACTCACCTAAAGGATTATTAGGAACACCATACTAATACTGTGTTTGACCCACTTTCGCCTTCAGAACTGCCGTAATTGTACGTGGCATTGATTCAACAAGGTGCTGAAAGCATTCTTTAGAAATGTTGGCCCATATTGATAGGATAGCATCTTGCAGTTGATGGAGATTTGTGGGATGCACATCCAGGGCACGAAGCTCCCGTTCCATCACATCCCAAAGATGCTCTATTAGGTTGAGATCTGGTGACTGTGGGGGCCATTGTCAATGTGAACTCATTGTCATGTTCAAGAAACCAATTTGAAATGATTTCGAGCTTTGTGACATGGTGCATTATCCTGCTGGAAGTAGCCATCAGAGGATGGGTACATGGTGGTCATAAAGGGATGGACATGGTCAGAAACAATGCTCAGGTAGGCCGTGGCATTTAAACGATGCCCAATTGGCACTAAGGGGCCTAAAGTGTGCCAAGAAAACATCCCCCCACACCATTACACCACCAGCCTGCACAGTGGTAACAAGGCATGATGGATCCATGTTCTCATTCTGTTTACGCCAAATTCTGACTCTACCATCTGAATGTCTCAACAGAAATCAAGACTCATCAGACCAGGCAACATTCTTCCAGTCTTCAACTGTCCAATTTTGGTGAGCTTGTGCAAATTGTAGCCCCTTTTTCCTATTTGTAGTGGAGATGAGTGGTACCCGGTGAGTTCTTCTGCTGTTGTAGCCCATCCGCCTCAAGGTTGTACGTGTTGTGGCTTCACAAATGCTTTCCTGCATACCTCGGTTGTAACGAGCAACTTTCAGTCAAAGTTGCTCTTTTATCCGCTTGAATCAGTCGGCCCATTCTCCTCTGACCTCTAGCATCAAAAAGCCATTTTCGCCCACAGGACTGCCGCATACTGGATGTTTTTCCCTTTTCACACCATAAACCCTAGAAATGGTTGTGAGTGAAAATCCCAGTAACTGAGCAGATTGTGAAATACTCAGACCGGCCCGTCTGGCACCAACAACCATGCCATGCTCAAAATTGCTTAGATCACCTTTCTTTCCCATTCTGACATTCAGTTTGGAGTTCAGGAGATTGTCTTGACCAGGACCACACGCCTAAATGCATTGAAGCAACTGCCATGTGATTGGTTGATTAGATAATTGCATTATTGAACAGGAATTGAACAGGTGTTCCTAATAATCCTTTAGGTGAGTGTGTGTGTGTGTGTGTGTACCTCTGCAGAATGTGAACAAATGAAAATAAATAAATCACAGTTCTAGTGAAATTGTAGTGACATAACTGTCTGTATTTTACGTTGGTAAGTGTTATTAATGAGTAGCATGATTTCAAATATCAAGTTGGTTTGAAGTATGCACATTTATTATTATATAAATATTTTTGCAAAAGTTTGCAACATTTTTACAAATAAATAACTTGTGTTGCTGTTTTACCTTCATATGAAAAGGATACACACATTTTAGATGTTGCCTTATTTATTTTGTTAGAAAATTTGTCATCACTTCCAATCAAATATAAAACAAAGGTTCTCAAAACAAGTTTATTTATTTCTACACATTTATAAACAAACCTGTCACTGGTGGCACCGTCTCCGCTGTTTGATGTCCCTCTTTGCTGCTCTGTCCAGATTGTCCAACAAACAATGTTTCTCACTTGGTGTCCAGTATCAGTTGCAGCTGCATCTGAAAAGTAATGTGTGGTGTTTTAGTAATTATAATACAGCTCCGGAAAAAATTAAGAAACCACTGCACCTTTTTCTTTCCTTTCCAAAAAAGAAAGTTTTGAGTGAGGAACACTAGAGTTCACTTAGCAGTGGTCTCTTAATTTTAACCGTTCTGTTCCTCACTCAAACCTTCCTTTTCTACTTTTTTGGAAAGAGAAGAAAAAGTTGCAGTGGTCTCCGGAGCTGTATATTTCAGTGTGTTAAAATGTATGCAATTATTGGTTTCAAAATTATATTATATACAGCACATAGTATACAATATTTTAAAATAACTGGGAACATTTTCACTCATTGAACTATTTCTATATTACTTTTTTGTCCAAAAGTAAAACACTTTAAGTTCAACAGTTGCCTACTGAGGCTGAGATAATAATGATAGTTTGGAGCAGGAAAATTGCTGATAGCTGATTAATCGGCCGATACCCCCCCCCCCCCACAATATCAGAAATTATCTTTGACTTTATAAGAAACAGGATAACTGTTGAACTGAACATCTAAGTAAAAGTAAATACCTAAATATGCAAATAAATCTGGAACTGAACATCAAACTGACTGATTCTACTATGCAAAATAACACTGGGTGGTAGCTATATCAGATTTTAAGTTAGCATTTTTGTTCACTGCCAATACGGCTGTTAAAATTCCAGAAATCCGGCCCTATAGGACAGTTACCGGTGTTATGGTAATTTTGTACTACGGTACATTTGAGAAATGTCTGTCTTTCCATTTGGCTGATATGTAGATCTTTACTTTGATTGTGACACACATGTCTTTATAATATCAGAGGATTAACAGGTATTTGGGACATGTCCTCCTGCCTAGAGGAAGGGTGTCAGTCTTTTGTTCCTCAGGAATGTGGTCCTTAGGGGGAGTAAGGTCAGTTGGCCCCTTTGGGTAAACACTACAGTAAACATTTTGGCAGGAAGGATAAGATGGGAGAAGATAGCATTTGACTTGTGTGATAGAACAAAGGGAATGTGTTTGATTGACATGGGACAGATGGCAGCATCTTACCACACCCCTTTTTCCTATGTGATATATACGGTTGAATTAGCTATATTGAGTTAGAGACTCCTCAGACAATTATGTGTGTGTAACCGGTTGACGCGTCTCTCATAATAGTCTCTGTGCATAATAATTAATAAAACGGTTATAATGTACAAAGAGAACTTTGTCTCTGTGTCCCTTACTCCGAGTGTCGATACATGGAATTACCATCACAATTTGGGGGCTCGTCCTCGTTACAGATCCTGTGGTCTCCTACTTTTTGGGATTCCTCAGTACAGGTACCCGGACTTAAATTTCGAACTCGGGAAGTAAGGGCTCCTTTTTGCGTTATGGCGCGTGTATACTTGGGGTAGGGCTCCTTTTTGCGTTAAGGCGCGAGTATACTTGGGGTTAGGGCTCCTTTTTGCGTTAGGGCGCGTGTATACTAGGGGTTAGGGCTCCTTTTTGCATTAGGGCGCAAGTATGTGTTAGGACACATTTTAAATCTGAAGTTGAGGTTGGACCTTATCGATTAAAATCTGCAGTGAGAGGTTGGACCTTTCAAAATCTGTAGCAAAAGCTGGGCTTTTTGTGAGATTGGATCTCTTTCGATCTACAGTAGGGTTGGACCCTTTTAAATTAGAAACGTGGGCCGTGACAGGACCAACTACAACGATAAATAAATAAATGAATTAATTAGTTACCTGAGGTTTGTGGTGTTTGGAATATGTGAACAATGTTTTTTTGGAGTGTTATTAGGTTTTCCGGCGACTGGCGTTTTCGTTCCGTGATGGATGCGCAGCCTGTCGGGCTTCTTGGAGGTAGTTGGATGTGGTAACGTATGGAAGTTGCAGGAGTCGTGATGTGAAGTTGTTTGGAAGGCGTATGCCATGGTATGTAGGACGTGGTGACTGATGGAAGCTTTGGGAAAGTTGTGTGGTGTGTATTGGTCTGTGTTGTAGCCCTTTTCGTTCAGGTTGTCCCCTCTGATCGCCCGCCACCCCCCCGCTAGGCCTCCTTGGAGGTTTGCGTAGTCCCAACGTTTCCCTGCAATCGTAGCCAACCCCGCTGGAGGCTAAGCTCTATGGCCCTTTTCGTTGTTCGGGTCAAGAAAAGTTCCATAAGTGGGGAGTTGTACACACCAGGTGTACACATCCGTAATCTCCGGTGTTTACGGCGACTGAGACCAAAGAAGATTACAGACCCGGGGTTGAGAGACGGGTGCACGGGAACACGCAGGAACGCTGAACCGCCTAGGGGAGGGGTGCGGACGGACCAGAGGAGCATCAACCGGTGAGATTGTTCCTTAATACAGTTTTCATATGCTTTAGTAAACAATGTGGTTGTTTTTTGTAAGTCAGATTTGATGGTTTTGTGGAAGTTGATAGATGGATTTGAGAAAGTATGGTGGATAGGAGTTATATTTTGGAGTATTGCAGTCATGGCGGCTGTAGTTAGTGTACTGTCGTTTTGTTCCATGTCCTGACTACCATTCCCCATCCAGCTAACTTCTTGCGGGGTGATTCGTGCAGGATTTTACATAGCTCTCTTTTGGAGGAATTGGTTTCTTTGCAACTGTCTGTGTGGACTGCGAGAAGGGTGTCTCGTTTGTTTTTCAACTACAGGGGAATTGTAGTTGTGCTTTCATAATCATTGATTTTCTTAAATGTTTATTTCCTAAAATGTAAATTAAATTAAATGAAGCTGGAACTTATCAAGGAAACCTGATCACCTTCCTCGGTAATAGCCAAGCTTATTTAATTGAATATTACATGTAGTTTGAGAAGCACTTGAATATTATATAGCATGTTTTAATTGGCATTCGAAATAGCCTGGTTTGTTCTGTCATGCTTGACCATGTTTTAATAGGTATTCAAGAAATAACCTGTTTTGTTGTGCTTTGTCATGTGTACGTTTGTAATTTTGAGTCAAACGTATTTATTGCGTTGATGATAATGTTTAAAACCGTAAGGCCTCAAGGGGGGTCTCATGACGATGTAGGTAGGCCTTAAGGAAGGCCCACCACGTGGTAGCCGACTGTTGTGTGCTGAGCTGTTTGCTAGCACAAGTGGGTAGTCTGAAACCTAGTGATGAATTAGAATTTGGTACAGTGATTTTCTAATCTCGTAAAATAGTCTCATGGTTGTCTTACAAAAGGTTAACGTATTGTGTTTTCGCTCTCCTTATATATTGTATAAGTGGTAGAATGAAGAATCCAAGAACGTTACGGAGACACGCTGTGCTCCATGAGGGCCGCATATGAATCCAATATAGTCATGGCCTATGAAGAGGGTTACACAGCCAAAGCAAGTTTACTCCCCACAAATTAGATGACCTATTTTTTAAATGCTAAATTGAGTTTGGTTAAATAATGTGGTTTCTCTTATTTGTATTTCCAATGATACCTGGGTTAATTCTTGTGTTTTCGGGCCTATGACTGATGCCCGTCTTCAGTTAACGAACAATGTAGGCTAAATTGATAGTATAGTCTGAAGACCATAAACAAACATTTGGCCTTGTTAAATGGCTCACCATATATGGGTGGAGCTCAGAGTAGCAACCTTTCCCATTACATCAAGGTAGCATATTACTAAGCGTTGAATTCAAGTGTTCAGCCTGTTCTCACCCATGGTAATTTTACCAACACAAGCATATTCAGTTTTGGGTTAATCAGACATTAAGTGAAAGCTAAATAAGTTTTCCTCTCACTGGCTTTAATGTTTACATTTATGATTTCAAATCAAATTGTAGTAAGACTTGGAGACCTTAAGTCATCCAACATTGTTAATTGCTAGAACAAATTCGATGTCTTTGCATGAGATGTTCGTGGAAGTAGCGATTTTGGCTGACTGGCACTATTTTGAGTGACTTAGACATCTAAAATTGAGTAAATTCCATAGACTTTAGGAGGTAAATTGAGTCATGATGTTTGTTGGTCTCAACTTAGTTTGGCCATTGCCTGTGGAAATGCTAATTTTGATATGCTAATTTGGGAGATGTTTCAATATGCTTCCTTCACACGAGCGACCTTGTGTGTGGTACAGTTTTTTATTTCCTTTGAGGATGTTTTTCTTATTTTCGGTTGTTTTGGTTGGATATTCAGTTTGCGATGTTTACTGGATGTATGTTAGATTCCTCCTAACTATCGATTTTCTTTTTAATTTCGGTTCTGTAATGGTTCTGCTTTCACTTTGAGTCATTTTCCGTTGACTGTCGTGAAAGCAGGGGGGGATTGTATGAAATGATTATCTATGGTGCAAAAGAGTTGAACTTAGAATTCAAATGAAAAAGAGTTGAACTTAGAGTTCAAAGCAATTAAATAGGTACTTAAAGAAGTTACGTGAATAATCTAGTTTGTCTAATTGGGTTTTTGAAAAGTACGTTTTATGCAAAATCTAACATGGTTATGGTTGAGTAGAATACATCTTAGCATTTTGAAATGGTTTAGCTAAGAAAATAACTAATTTGATGGGAGTGTAACTGTTTAGTTTGGTTAATATTTGATTAGAAGTAATCATATTAATCTCATGCATTATGGAATAAGTGGGTAAAAACATGCAGGGAGCACATTTTGTTATTCCTTACATGTTTACTAAATTTTGCCATGTTTTAATTGATATTGAGAAAATTTATATTTCTGGAAAACCAAGTTGAGAAGTCTTACATAGTCTAAAATTGCATAAAGAGAGGTACAGACCCACTGTACCACTCCACTCACTGACAGAAAAAAACAGTTTGAGATACGTTTTAACTTGTTTGGACTCCTTAGAAGAGAAACAGACATTATCAAAATTGGGTATTCTAATTTAATTTCTGTCCTAGTAAGCAATCATTGGAAAGTTAATGGTTAACAGAGGTTTCTTTGAGGTGAATGAAGAGAAAAAAGGTTGTTTTACTATTGTCAATGCCTGGGTTGTTTCTCAAGATAACAACAGTGTCCCTTATTGATAAGGTGACCCTTCTTCAAGACCAGGGTCTGTTCTTAGGTCAGTAGACCACCCCCCACTCCAGGGAGAGCCCTGAGGTGATAAAGGCGTAAAAGGGTCATGATTTATGACAGGATTTCAGAGTGTCTTTGATGTGCTAGGATAATAAGAAGAGACTTGGAGACATTCACACTGAGTTTCATCTTGTAGAGAAATTAGGCTAAATAACAGTTATGTTAGCTGACCTTCAAGATGGTGTGAAATGTTTGATTTGAAATAAGGTATTTGATCCTTTATGTGAAACAATGGTGAATTTGATTGTAGTTCTGATACAACACAATCAGATGTAAATTATATAGGTGAACTGAGATTTCATGAACTACTATAAGAGAATGGTACTTCAATGTAAGTAAACTGATGAGTTTTTGGAACAGTAATGAGATATGTGAAATTGTGTTCTTCTGTTCTTTGTGTTGGTTGTTACACCAACTATAGAAAAGAGTGGAACTGTTATTTTGCTACACTAACAGAACAGAAGCACCAGAGATGCTAATGTTTTAACGATACTGTTATTGATTTCAACTGTTCGAGAGGATGGAGGCGTAGGAAAGATCTACTGCACAACGTCATGCTACGCTGATTGGGTCCATACCAGGTACATCTCATCTGCTGTCCAGGTAGCTGAGAGAGGAACCTGTGGTCGACGACACGCTACAGGAGGATTTCAGTGTTTAAAAGGTTAGACACAGTGAATTGAAGTCACTGAGGGAAAAGTTAATTTTCTGGTGCTAGTAACCAGTCACTTTCTACCTGGCCTTTAGCTCTAGAACCTTTAGCTAAAACTGGTCATCTTGGAGTTCACAAGGGAGAACACACAGATTCTCCTGGCCTGGCTGATAAAGAAGCTGTGAAGGACAACACCTTGGAATATACATCTGACTTTTACGTTCTGTTACACTGACCTGTCAAAGAAATGGTTCATAACTGACTGTCTGACGTTTGGAGGAGCAGAACATTTGTGATGACTTTGGAAGTACATCTAATTGGAACCATGGAGAGGACTTTTCAGTGAATCGAGTGATTGGCATGAGAGAACTTTGTAACAGTGATAAATTGAAGGATGCATTCAGTGATCGGTGTTTATGATGATTTTAACATAAAAGTTTTGCTGTACTATGTTATGGATTTGTATGATGACAATGTGTGATCTTGGATTTTGTACGGAAGGTAATGATCTAGAAGAATGTAAATGGGGATTCTGACATTTCAGATTTGTTCCGTTCTCTAATCATCAAGAGTAATGATATTGACTGGGTCATGTTGTTAAAGAGTACTGTTTTGTTGCAGTCTACATCCTAATGAGTGAACTGTTTGAGGTTTGATACCAAGGTTTGACATGGTATCAAGAGGATGGAGTGTTATGGTAATTTTGTACTACGGTACATTTGAGAAATGTCTGTCTTTCCATTTGGCTGATATGTAGATCTTTACTTTGATTGTGACACACGTCTTTATAATATCAGAGGATTAACAGGTATTTGGGCCATGTCCTCCTGCCTAGAAGAAGGGTGTCAGTCTTTTGTTCCTCAGGAATGTGGTCCTTGGGGGGAGTAAGGTCAGTTGGCCCCTTTGGGTAAACACTACAGTAAACATTATGGCAGGAAGTATAAGGTGGGGGAAGATAGCATTTGACTTGTGTGATAGAACAAAGGGAATGTGTTTGATTGACATGGGAAAGATGGCAGCATCTTACCACACCACTTTTTCCTATGTGATATATACGGTTGAATTAGCTATATTGAGTTAGAGACTCCTCAGACGATTATGTGTGTGTAAGCGGTTGACGCATCTCTCATAATAGTCTCTGTGCATAATAATTAATAAAACGGTTATAATGTACAAAGAGAACTTTGTCTCTGTGTCCCTTACTCCGAGTGTCGATACATGGAATAACCATCACACCGGACACGTTTTAAATAGCCATATAATAGCTTACATTTAAACAGCAATAAAACACAAAAGCTATGATCCAACAAATATTTTTTCAGCAGAAAGAACTCTTCACAATTTTTGTGAAATGTTCATATATGCTACAACTAGGTCTGTCGCAAATATTACATAATTGCCTGATTGCAATAATTTGAGCCAGATCACAATTATTTAATAGACAACTATTTTTTTGCACAATATATGGATTACATAATCCTGTTTCCAATTTGAATAAGGGATTTTGAAGCTAATGTTAGAAATGTCTCAACAAATACCATGCGAATTACGTCAGTTTCCATAGGATGTCTAGGCCATGGGTGCAGAAGAGCATTTGACAGATCTGCGTAAAGTTATAGGCACAGATTATTTACTGAAACTAATTTGCTTATACATTTCAAAGTTAAAAACCTAGTTTAGAATTATTTTGCAATGTAGGCTAATTTCTCAAAATTATTATTTAATAGGAAACTAATTTTAGTCGCTTGTTTGTCAGATCAGCTCTGATCGACAAAAGAAAAAAACAATCAAGCGTGTGTAAAATATTTTGATTAATATTGTTGAATTTTGTCATTTCCAACCAAATTTCCTAATTAGATACTTTACATTAAAATGTATGGATATAAATACATGTTGTCCCATTGCATATTAAACATGTATGCTGGAGTTGCTCCTGGAGTGTGCAGCTTTCGATTCTCGTGCCACGCTTAGTCACATGACAAAACACTCTTACTCTGTCTTACTGAAACAGCTGAAATTCACTGTTTTCTTGGCATCAGATTGTATAGGTCACATAACATTCGGTTATTTAGTATGCTATTAATCAATATATTTGGCATATTTCCCACCAAACATTTGGCCATTGATATTTTCATCTGCCGGACAACTATATGAAGTGATACCGGCAAAAAGCCATTTGCTGGCTAACGTAAACTCTGAGCTATGCACTGTCAAAACTATCGGGGTGCCACCCTAAAACATTTCTTGCCACCCCACTCGCCACCCCATTTGTCAGGAGTGTCTGCTATAATATATTCATATTTAATTGTATTGTAATAACATTTTTTACTACTTTATTTGTTAATCTCTATGGTAATCCATTCCAATATCTTTGATTCCCCCTTTCCCGTAAAATGGTTGAGTCCCAGAGTCCGCCTGCTCCTGTCACTGAGCTGCTTCCCCTCCCTTCCTGTGAAAACACTGGGCGTCGGTCCATTATACTCTTAGTAAGCAACGGAGCTTGCTGGCATCAAATTTAAAGTAGGCACATATTTTTCAAAAAATAGTAAAGTTTCTCAGTTGCAACATTTGATATGTCGTCTTTGTACTATTTTCTATTGAATGTAGGGTTTGAATGATTAGTACATCATTGCATTCTGTTTTCATTTACATTTTTACACAGCGTCAAAATGTTTTTGAAACAATCAACTCCAAAGGTATTTGGAAAGTGGCAAATGTCCTGTTTCTCCGTCTCCGTATTCCAGCGCTTTGTATTAGCAGTTATAGAATGACCCTAAAATGTAATTATGTACAAAACATGCAGTTGTTTTTATGCTGTTGAGCTGATATGGATAACAATATCCTCAAATTATAATTGACAGTCTGCTTTTTATTCCTCCATTGTTTTTAAAAGAATGTAACCGGTGTCAAGTGCTGAAACACAGATACAAAACATTGTTATCCAAATACTCTTGGAGTACCTCTTCTTTCACAGTTCTGTACTATGTCCTGATGACCTGGGTATACCACCTGACGCTTGGCCTTCGTGGAACCTCCTCTAGGCACCTTTCTCCTGTCATGGCCGTTTTCACCTCCTGGTCCAATGAAACCATTGTACACATAGCAAAAACAGTTTTGGTGGAGTAAAGAGTAAAATGGCAATGGTCGTGAGTGACCCTAATTGAAGTTGATATGATAGTTTATCCACACTATTGGTTTTACATACAGGGTATTTTGTCAATGGAAGAGAGAAGCTGTATCCGTTCTCCCTCTTGTCATTCACAAAATTCAATATTTTGGCTAAGCGTAATCTTTCTCTTTTTTAACTTTGAGAAAACTCAATTTCTCTCTACAAATGTTAAAAAAGGTTGTCAGTGCTACATAAGGTAAGCCCATTTAAAACAAATAAAAAAGTATGATTGCATTATGGGACACCTTAAAAGTATTTAGAAAATCTGATCCAGTTGTAAAACCTCTGATTCAGGAAACTGCTTCATGTTCTGACCAACCCATTTATTGTGATTAATCTAGGATCAATGAAAGTTAACCCTAACTACATTTCTTGTCTTTATAAAAAAGCTTGCGGCACCACATGATCTCAAAACAGGCAAAGACACAATGACCCGTGAGGTGATGGTGAAAATGAGGAACCTATAAATACATCATGATATCTAAATCAAAACAGGTGTGAGGGTGATATGGTGCTCTCCTGCCATCTGCTCCAGCCGGCGGTTAGTACACCGACGAGGTGGAGCGCCGGAGAGGGAGATAGCACACAACTCCACGTGGAACAGCCGTCTCCTGACGACGCCTCCTGCCGACGACCCGGTTGACCCCGAGGGCTGATCCGGATGGCCTCACAAACCGGGGACCTAGCTTGCAACAACCATGTTTTGTCCCCCGGACAGAACTCAGGATTGGCGCTCCGCCGCTGAACTGCCTGCTCTTTCTGCCTAGGTCACCAACCGGCTCCGCTCTCTCTGGGGCTCCGCTCTCTCTAGGTCTTGTCCGGGGGGGAATGTTGGCGGTGCGGGGACCCGTCTCTCCGCCTGTTGAATGTCTGTGTCCATGTCCCAGGAAACAGGACCCACAATGCAGGAGGAGGGCAGGATGTGCATGTCCCTAAGCAGTTATGCTCCCTGGTCAGGTAGGGGAGAGCGTGCACCCGCCCTGACGCTCTTCATACCCGGTTGATACATCAGGGTGAACAGGAAGCGCTCAAAGAACAGGGTCCATATGTCCTGGCGGGAGTTGAGGCGCTGCACAGCCGTGACGTGTTCTAGGTTCCGGTGGTCCGTTAGGACTATGAACGGCTCCCGTGCCCCACCCCGAGAGGACCGTGAAGGGCTTGAGCGGGTCCGCATGGTGCAGCAGGGGTGGTGAATCTACCCTTTAGGTCATGGAAGGCCTTCTCTGCCTCCAGGGTCCAGTGGAGGTGCTATGGTTGGCCTTTCAGCAATGGCGTGAATGGTGCGTCGATGGTGCTGATGCTGAATCCCCAGATGAACGGGCGGTAGAACTTGGCAAACCCGATGAAGTTCTGCAGTTCCTTCACGGTCTTCGGGACTGGCCATGACCTCACTATCTCCACCTTCAGCTCCTCCATGCGGTATCCCAGGAAGGAGACGGTGGATTGGTGAAAGGAGCACCACTCGCCCTTGACGTATAGCTGGTGGTCGAGTAGATGTTGTAGAACAGCACGGGCATGGGCAACATGCTCTTGGTATGTTGGGGAGTACACCAGGATGTCATCGCCCACAAATCTCCCACACATATCCTGGAACACCTCGTTGAGGAAGGACTGGAACTCCTCTGGTGCGTTGGCCAGCCTGTATGGCTTGACCAGGTATTCGTAGTGGCCCTACACCGTGCTGAAGGCTGTCTTCCACTCTTTTCCCTCCCGGATCTGAACCAGGTTGTAGGCACTCCGGAATTTGGTGAAGAAGCGTGCCCCCCTCAGCTGCTCGCTGGCTGATGGAACAAGAGGCATTGGGTACCTGTATTTGATGGTGATGTTGTTGAGCCCCCGGTAATCAATACAGGGCCGAAGCCCCCCATCCTTCTTCTTAACATTACATGCTTTCATGTGCAACATAATCTCGCCGAACGCTGTTACCAATCTGACGATCTGTTTCTCCAGGTGCTGGTGAAAACGAGGAACCTAAAAAGACATCATGATAACTAATTAAAAACAGGTGTGAGGGTGTGATGGTGTGACGAGGACTTGTGAGGGGACTCGCGAGGGAGACTCTCTTCCGGCGTGGTGTGCGTCGTCACCGGCCTCCTAGTCACGCCGCCCCTCCTTCAACGGCACTGTCATGTCTTGTTATTGCACACACCTGGTGTCCATTCCCTCGTTAGGTAACCAATATTAATTCGTAACAACTGACAACTTTCACTCTCGTGAGAGTAATGACAATAAATGAATAAATGTCTAAAGATGATAACTATGGATAACACTGCTCTCTAACTATGCGATCGGCTGGTACATCTAAATCATCTGGGATATCATTTGAATCTGGTCCTGTGTCATCCTCCGTAACTTCATCAATATCACTTCCTTCACTTGAGTCAGCCATGACAGATCGCTAGCATGGTGTTTAAAAATGTCGACCAAAACCATAAACTTTCCGTATGTGTAGGCTTATTTCTACCAATTACAAAGCATTTTACTAGTCACAAGTTCAAAGAAAATCCCTAAGCATCTCACTCCAACAAATTTTCAGCCAATCACAGTGCATATAATTGGCCATGTGCCTTGAAAAAGACGATACTGCTCAAAATGACACAGACGCATTTGCCGGGCTTAATGGTGACTACGCACAGATGCATGATCCGGTCTTAAAGGTAAAAACACATAGATGTGCCCAACATGCATTATCATAACACTGCCAGTGGCAGTTGTTATCGCCAATACCCATCTCTTCTAAAACACTCGTAACTGAATTACACAGGGCTTCTCCGGTGGTCTCAGTATAGACTATGTGTGAGGTAACAGAAGACACCAATAGAGGCTCAAAACTTGGTTTAGAAAAAATTAAGGTGGGAAGAAATTGTCATTGTAAGAAGAAGCGAATGTAGAAAAAATTTGTTTGAACGAAGAAATGTTAAGATCCGACGCAAAAATCAATTTAATGATTTTAGCATACACTTTTTCCACGCTTGAATTTTTTTTTCATACGATTGAATTTAGTTTTTTCATACTGTGAAGTATTTCAGTTACGTTTTTCTTTTATTAGAGTCAATACATTTGAGCTCAATTTGGCTCCATAGTACTCGGGAGGTATGTGTCAAGACCCGATGTCCTCCTACAGGCAGGAAGTCAATCCACCCACATTGCCAAGCATCAACCAAAGAGACATCAACCAACCGCAACCACCCTAAAATGAGGGCTGAATTTTGCCAGCAGAGTTCACCCTAATTGCACAATGGGCGCAACGGCCAGTGACTCCTCCTCCGGAGTTTTAAAAGAATAGGTGTGCGAAATAATTATAACATGTTGTATGTTTGAGTTTATTATTTAATGTTATCAAAACATAGTTATTTGAATCAAAATATGAATTGCCCGCCTCAGTTGTGTGTGTGATCATCATGTGCGCAAAGTTTTTCAAGTTTGAAGGTTTATTTGTCAAATGCACTGAAAAACACAGCCAGGATGAGTTGCACCGAATAACTTTTACAGGAATTGTTTAATAGATTAGGCAACTATTTGTTACATAACTGTATCATGGCGCTGCCTTCAAAATAAAACATTATATGGAATTTACCAAGACATTTGAGTTGTGTTGGGAAGCAATCTGCCAAAAGATGATCAATCAATCAAATGTATTTATAAAGCCCTTTTTACAACAGCAGTTGTCACAAAATGCTTTTACAGAAACACCCGGCCTTAAACCCCAAGGAGCAAACAACAGTAGTGTTGAATTTCAGTGGCTAGGAAAAACTCCCTAAGAAGGCCGAATTTTAGGAAGAAACCTAGAGAGGACCCAGGCTCAGAGGGGTGACCAGTCCTCTTCTGGCTGTGCCGGGTGAGATATTAAGAGTCCAATTGGAATAATAAATAAATTTATCTGGGATAAATCCAGAGTCTATTTAAAATTAGACTAAGTCAGAAGTATGTCCAGATGGACAAGGACAGGGACAGCAACGGGCCCCCCAAACCAGGTACTCTGCAGGTGTGGACCAGGACCTCATGTCCTCCTAAAGTTTAAAAAGGGAGGAGAATTCAGAAAATGCATTCCACATATCAACAACGATTTATAGTGGAGAAGGTAAACTTAGTGGGGAAGGAGAACTGACCCAATCCCAGCACAATAGTATAGCAGTGTAAGACCTTGGAACTGAGACGGGGGGGTCCGGCGACACTCGGGGGAGGCAGGAAAATCAATCCACCCACATTGCCAGGCATCAACCAAAGGGACACCCACCCACCGCAACCACCCTGAATGAGGGCCGAGTATTCCCAGCAGAGTACAGCTCAATTGCACAAGTGTGCAACAGAGAGACAACAACAAGCCAGTGTCTCTTCCCCCAAAAGGCATTGGAGGGAGGGCATCCCAGTGGCGACTAGAGCCCACCTGGCAAGACAGCAAGGGTGGACAGTATCAAGCCTACTGGTCACCTTCACGCCCTTGGGCCAGGCTACACCTAATTATAAACCGTGCTGTAGAGATGAGTTTTTAGTAGACACTTGAAAGTTTGTGCTGAGTTTGCATTTCTAACCTTAATTGGCAGATCATTCCACAGTAGTGGAGCTCTATGAGAAAAGGCCCTGCCTCTGGCTGTTTGTTTAGAAATTCTAGGTACAATTAAAAGGCCTGCATCTTGCGATCGTAGGTTACGTGTAGGTATGTATGGCTGGATCATTTCAGCAAGGTAAATAGGAGCAAGTCCATGTATTGATTTATAGGTTAACAATAAAACCTTAAAATCAGCCCTAACCCTAACAGTGTAAGGACGTTCAATTTTTTTTGTTCTAGTTAGGATTCTAGCAGCTGTGTGCAGCACTAATTGAAGTTTATTTATTGATTTGTCAGGGTAACCGGAGAGAAGAGCATTGCAGTAATCTAGTCTAGAAGTAACGAAAGCATGGATAAATTTTTCTGCATTAGTTTTTGATTGACATGTTTCAAAGATGAAAATAAGCAACCCTTGAGACACATTTTATATGTTCTTCAAAGGAGAGGTCAGGGTCGAGGGTACGCCAAGGTTCTGTGGGGAAATCTAAAATATACATTGATAGAATAATATAATTGTTATAATATAATTGTGAGTTAAAAGCTAGACCCCCCCCCCCCATGTAATAGTTTTTGGTAATTTCAGTTATTTCATTAATAATGGTCATTGAATTATTCAGTACATGCATGTACATTTGTAGTATACAGCTATGTGATGGGTGTCCAGTTGGTGGCAGTAAGCCAGAGGAAAACCCCCCGGAGAATAACCTATAGAGGAAATAAGAGTTAGTTCAGTTTTTCTTGAGTTTAAATGCAAGAAGTTCTCCATCATCCACTTTTTAATATGAGAAACTAATGCTTCCAAAGTATCTAATTTTGGGGCTTCTCCATGTTTCATCGAAATATACAACTGTGTGTCATCAGCATAACAATGAAAATGTACTTTGTGTTTCCGGGTGGCATCACCCAGAGGCAGCGTATATAGAGAAAACAATAATGGGCCCAACACTGAGCCTTGAGGAACCCTAAAACATGCCTTTGATTTATCAGAGGACATGCCATCCACACATACGAACTGATATCTTTCAGGTAAATAAGATTTAAACCAGGCTAGAACCTGTCCACGTAATTATTCCAGTCTCTCTGAAGGGAGTGATCAATAGTGTGAAAGGCAGCATTAAGATCAAGAAGCAACAGAACAGATGTGGAACCTTTGTCTGAAGCCATTAGAAGGTCATTTGTGCATGAGTGCAGTGTCAGTGCTATGATGGGGTCTAAAACCGGACAGGAGCATTTAATAAATGTTATTTGTCTTCAGGAAGGCATTCAGTTGGGAAATCTATTTTTCTAAGATTTTTGAGTGGAACCGGTTGTTCGATATTGGCCTATAACTATTTTATATATCTGGATCCAGATTAGATTTTTTTCAGAAGAGGCGCTATTTCCCCTTTTGTTTTTGAATTTGGTACACATCTGGAGGATAGGGTGCAATTAATTGCGTTCAACAGTGGCTGACCTGTTAGGAAGTAGCTCCTTAAGTAGTGTCCGCATTGACACCAGGTCAGAGATGTTCAGTGCATTCTCAGGACAACTGAGATTTTGATGACTATATATATTTAAGGAGTCAGTTATTTGTTTTCTAATGGTGATTATCCTTTCATCAAGAAAAGTTAATGTATTCATTACTGCTGAAGACCCAATTCACTTGTTGAGCATTGCTTTTTTGTTAACTTTGCAACTGTATTAAAGAGAAATTCTGGTTGTTTTTGTTCCCCTCAATCAGGTTGGAGAAATAAGCTGATCGAGCAGATGTGAGTGATTTTCGGTATTGTACTGTACTGTCTATCCAGTCTGGTCTAAATACTTCCAACTTGGTGTAGCACCACTGCTAAAATCATCGAGAGCCATGCTGACACCTTCATTAACTTTGTGTGTCACATTTGGTGCCTCAGGTGAAGCAACACCATCAATGGTTGTACGTTGACTGTTCAACTCACCAAAAACACCTAGCTCTTTGTATGCTCCCTCAGTGACATTAGAATTACAGTTGAAGTCAGATGTTTACATACACTTCAGTTGAAGTCATTAAAACACATTTTTCAACCACATCCACAGATTTCATGTTAACAAACTATAGTTTTGGCAAGTTGGTTAGGATCTACTCTGTGCACGACACAAGTAATTTTTACAACAATTATTTACAGACAGATTAGTTCACTTTCTATTCACTATATCACAATTCCAGTGGGTCGGAAGTTAACTGTTGACTAAGTTGACTGTGCCATTAAACAGCTTGGAAAATTCCAGAAAATATCATGGCTTTAGAAGCTTATGATAGGCTAATTTACATAATTTGAGTCAATTGGAGGTATACCTGTGGATGTATTTCAGGGCCTTCCTTCAAACTCAGTGCCTCTTTGCTTGAAATCATCGGAAAATCAAAAGAAACCAGCCAAGACTTCAATAGTACGCAAGTATAAACACCCATGGGACCAAGCAGCCATCATACCACCCAGGAAGGAGATACATTCTGTTTCTTAGAGATACGTACTTTGCTGTGAAAAGTGGTAATCAATCCCAGAACCACAGCAAAGGACTTTGTGAAGATGCTAGAGGAAACGGGTACAACTGCATATGGGGACAAAGATTATACTTTTTGGAGAAATGTCCTCTGGTCTGATGACACGTAAATTGAACTGTTTGGCCAAAATGACCATTGTTATGTTTGGAGGAAAACGTAGTCAGCTTGCAAGCCAAAGAACACCATCCCAACTGTGAAGCACGAGGTGCTTTGTTGTAGGAAGGACCGGTGCATTCACAAAATAGATGGCATCATGAGGAAGGAGGATACATTGAAGCAACATCGGAAGAGATCAGTCAGGAAGTTAAAACTTGGTTGCAAATGGGTCTTACAAATGACATTAACCCCAAGCATACTTCCAAATTTGTGCCAAAATGGCTTAAGTCAAGGTATTGGAGTGGCCATCACAAAGCCCTGTCCTTTTGTGGGCAGAACTAAAAAAGCATGTGCGAGCATGGAGGTCTACAAACTTGATTCAGTTACAGCAGTTCTGTCATGATGAATGGGTCACAATTCACCCAACTTATTGTGGGAAGCTTGTGGAAGGCTACCTGAAATGTTTGACCCAAGTTAAACAATTAAAAGTCAATGCTACCAAATGCTTATTGTGTGTATGTCAACATCTGACATACTGTGAATGTGATGACAGTTGAATGACAGTTGCTCTGCATGCTGGCTAACAATGTTAGAGCCAGTTAGTGAAAAGTCTCTGGTAACTATTTAATGTTTAGGTAAGTGGCACAGATTTAAAGAACTGCTCTCAAATGTCCTACCCTCACCTGACATTTTGCTTGCTAAGTGAACATCACAGTACAGAATCAGCCAGTTTTCATTATTCTTACCAATCAACAGCGACATAACTTTATGTCAAGTGATAAACAAGCAAATAAATAAAAAAAATCATACCATACCATACCATCTTCTTCCGCTTATCCGGGGGCCGGGTCGCGGGGGCAGCAGTCTAAGCAGGGATGCCCAGACTTCCCTCTCCCCAGACACTTCCTCCAGCTCTTCCGGGGGGACACCGAGGCGTTCCCAGGCCAGCCGGGAGACATAGTCCCTCCAGCGTGTCCTAGGTCTTCCCCGGGGTCTCCTCCCGGTGGGACGGGACCGGAACACCTTCCCAGGAAGGCGTTCCGGAGGCATCCGAAACAGATGCCCAAGCCACCTCAGCTGACCCCTCTCGATGTGGAGGAGCAGCGGCTCTACTCTGAGCTCCTCCTGGGTGACCGAGCTTCTCACCCTAAGGGATCGCCCAGCCACCCTGCGGAGAAAGCTCATTTCAGCCGCCTGTATCCGGGATCTTGTCCTTTCGGTCATGACCCAAAGCTCATGACCATAGGTGAGAGTAGGAACGTAGATTGACCGGTAAATCGAGAGCTTCGCCTTGCGGCTCAGCTCTTTCTTCACCACGACAGACCAATACATCAACCGCATTACTGCAGAAGCTGCACCGATCCGTCTGTCAATCTCCCGTTCCTTCCTTCCCTCACTCGTGAACAAGACCCCTAGATACTTAAACTCCTCCACTTGAGGCAGGCACTCTCCACCAACCTGAAGTGGGCAAGCCACCCTTTTTCCGACTGAGGACCATGGCCTCGGATTTGGAGGTACTGATTTTCATCCCCACCGCTTCACACTCGGCTGCAAACCGTCCAAGTGCATGCTGAAGGTCCTGGCTTGAAGGGGCCAACCCGACAACATCATCCGCAAAGAGCAGAGACGAAATCGTGTGGTCCCCAAACCTGACACCCTCCGGCCCCTGGCTGTGCCTAGAAATTCTGTCCATAAAAATTACGAACAGAACCGGTGACAAAGGGCAGCCCTGCCGGAGTCCAACATGCACAGGGAACAAGTCTGACTTACTGCCGGCAATGCGGACCAAGCTCCTGCTTCGGTCGTACAGGGACATGACAGCCCTTAGCAAGGGACCCAGGACCCCATATTCCCGAAGCACCCTCCACAGGATGCCGTGAGGGACACAGTCGAATGCCTTCTCCAAATCCACAAAACACATGTGGATTGGTTGGGCAAACTCCCATGAACCCTCCATCACCCTGTAGAGGGTATAGAGCTGGTCCAGTGTTCCACGGCCTGGACGAAAACCACACTGTTCCTCCTGAATCCGAGGTTCTACTATCGGCCGTATTCTCCTCTCCAGAACCCTGGCATAGACTTTCCCGGGGAGGCTGAGAAGTGTGATCCCCCTATAGTTGGAACACACCCTCCGGTCCCCCTTCTTAAAAAGAGGGACCACCACCCCGGTCTGCCATCCCAGAGGCACTGTCCCCAACTGCCACGCGATGTTGCACAGGCGTGTCAGCCAAGACAGCCCACAACATCCAGAGACTTGAGGTACTCAGGGCGGATCTCATCCACCCCCGGTGCCTTGCCACCGAGGAATTTCTTAACCACCTCTGTGACTTCAGCCCGGGTGATGGACGAGTCCACCTCTGAGCCCTCAACCTCTGCTTCCTCAATGGAAGTACTCATTCCACCGCCCGACGACATCCCCAGTTGAGGTCAACAGCTGCCCACCTCTACTGTAAACAGCATTGGTAGGGCACTGTTTCCCTCTCCTGAGGCGCCGGATGGTTTGCCAGAATCTCTTCGAGGCCAGCCGATAGTCCTTCTCCATGGCCTCACCGAACTCCTCCCAGGCCCGAGTTTTTGCCTCCACAACCACCTGGGCTGCAGTCCGCTTGGCCTGTCGGTACCCGTCAGCTGCCTCAGGAGTCCCACAAGCCAACCAGGCCTGATAGGACTCCTTCTTCAGCTTGACGGCATCCCTTACTTCCGGTGTCCACCACCGGGTTCGGGGATTGCCGCCTCGACAGGCACTGGAGACCTTACGGCCACAGCTCCGAGCGGCCGCTTCGACAATGGCGGTGGAGAACATGGTCCACTCGGACTCAATATCTCCAGCCTCCCTCGGGATCCAGTCGAAGCTCTGCCGGAGGTGGGAGTTAAAGATCTCTCTGACAGGAGACTTTGCCAGACGTTCCCAGCAGACCCTTACAGTACGCTTGGGCCTGCCGAGTCTGTCCAGCTTCCTCCCCCGCCATCGGATCCAACTCACAACCAGGTGGTGATCAGTTGACAGCTCCGCCCCTCTCTTCACCCGAGTGTCCAAGACATACGGCCGCAGGTCAGATGAAACGACAACAAAGTCGATCATCGACCTGCGGCCTAGGGTGTCCTGGTGCCACGTGCACTGATGGACACCCTTATGCTTGAACATGGTGTTCGTTATGGACAAACTGTGACTAGCACAGAAGTCCAAGAACTGAACACCGCTCGGGTTCAGATCAGGGGGGCCGTTCCTCCCAATCACGCCCCTCCAGGTGTCACTGTCGTTGCCCACGTGGGCTTTGAAGTCCCCCAGTAGAACAATAGAGTCCCCAGTTGGAGCACTTTCCAGCACCCCTCCCAGAGACTCCAAGAAGGTCGGGTACTCTGTAATGCCGTTCGGCCCGTAGGCACAAACAACAGTGAGAGACCTATCCCCAACCCGTAGGCGCAGGGAAACGACCCTCTCGTTCACCGGGGAAAAACTCCAACACATGGCGGCAGAGCTGGGGAGCTATAAGCAAACCCACACCAGCCCGCCGCCTCTCACCATGGGCAACTCCAGAGTGGTGAAGAGTCCATCCTCTCTCAAGGAGTGTGGTTCCGGAGCCCAAGCCGTGCGTAGAGGTGATCCCGACTACCTCTAGTCGGAATCTCTCAACCTCACGCACGATCTCAGGCTCCTTCCCCGCCAGCGAGGTGACGTTCCACGTCCCTAGAGCTAGTTTCTGTGTCCAGGGATCGGGTGGTCTAGGCCCCCGCCTTCGACTGCTGCCCGATCCTCTCTGCACCGGCCCCTTATGGTCCCTCCTGTGGGTGGTGAGCCCACGGGAGGGCGGCCCCATGTCACTCGTTCGGGCTGGGCCCCATGGGGCCCGGCCACCAGGCGCTCGCGAACGAGCCCCAACCCCGGGCCTGGCTCCAGGGTGGGGCCCCGGCTGCGCCATGCCGGGCGACGTCACAGGACACAAATAATTTTTCATCATTAAGGGGTTTTTGAACCGCTCTTAGTCTGACCCGTCGCCTAGGACCTGTTTGCCTTGGGAGACCCTACCAGGGGCATATAGCCCCAGACAACATAGCTCCTAGGGTCACTCGGGTACTCAAACCCCTCCACCACGTTAAGGTGGCAGTTCAAGGAGGGGAATAAATAAATAAAAAAAATCATTGAATATTATATGTAAATGTATATTTATTTCCCAATGAGTGGCCCCCTTGAGCTTCTGGGTCACTGGGCTTCAGGCCAAGAAAGCCTATGCATTAAAGCGCCAGTGACTGCAGTAATAGGAAGCTGATCACTACCATGCTGAGTTAATTCTTAAATGTATCTGACCTTGCTTAGAAGTAAATATGGTTAAAAATATTGATAATATGACTATGAATGTTGCAAATTACAATGTAGTACCGCTTGTTAAGACTGTCTGGTCAATTTAATAAGCAATCTGCTCTTTCCAAAAGTACTTTGTCACTCTTGGTGGGCCAAGAAACCAGCTAACCCTTCTCCTATTCCTGTAACCAGCCTGGCGCGTTGGCGCCATGTGCCCTGGTAAAAAGAGTTTGTGACAAAGAATGCTAATCTAATATGTAGTTTTACAATTACCTCTTATTCTTAAATGTTATTCAACTCTTTTGAATGTGGTATATCAGTGCAGGGGTGTACATTACCAATAATAACGTAGAATTGTGTTATTTTTATTTTTACACAAAACATGTGTCCTTGTAATAGAGAGCATAAGTTCATATATAATATATTTTCCCAGTTTATATTGCCAGACATTTTTCAGGACATTCAGACATACTGAACAAATAGCAAAAATAACCAGGCATGCAGTTAATTGGTAATTTTGTTAAGCAGCATGACATTTCAACATAAAACAAACATAGCATTTAAACGAACACAAACATGAACCATAAATGTAATATTGGTCAGCTGATTCTATTTTCACTGGTTTTGTACTAAATGTTTTTTATTCCTATGATTCTGTGACCAAACCATACAGTTGTGTTTGTTATTCTTCTCTCTTTTTTAATTTTTAATTTTAATCATGAACAGGTTTTAGGTTTCAAACCTTTCCTCCAATGGATTGATTGTAAGAAGAACATCAATGTCACCCTTTAGTTCTCCTATGAGTGTGAGCTCAATGAACCACACTGTTGTGATCCCTGTGGGCAGGTAACCTTGGAGTTCTCGGGAATGATCAGTGAATGGAGTTAGCCATCCCATCCTTGTCGCCAATAATTGTAGGGGAAATTCTAATGAAAAAAGGTAGAAAGACTGGTATTTCTTAAAACAATTAAAGCTTTATTAAAGATTTGCAAACCTGGAGTTTTACAACACTCTCTGTAGAGTCAGGTCAAGAGCTCCCCATTCAAGGTTTAGCTCAGGGTTTAGTACAGCCCCTCCCATGCATGGTTAGACTACATGTCTCATCAGCAGTTCTGCGAAGATCGGCACAACAAGATGTCTACAGCCCTTGAGAAGTTAGTCAGATGTACTTATCTGCTCTAGGCACATCCTGTTCAATGAGAATACCAGATACACACACACACACACACACACATACACATACACATGTTAGTTTGGAACGTTAGTGTACATATACTGTATATATTTATTTGTTTTTGAACACCACTCAATTTGCAGGTGTTGGACTCCCCTCCACACACCTTGATGAAAATACTCTAAACCATTTGCCTCTTAAAAACTCTAGGGCCTAAACAATTTAGATATCCTTATGCAGTACAATGCCTTCATACTACCCAACTTAAAAAAGTACCTTATTTTCTACTGTGCAGCCAAACAGAAAGACAAACATTTCAGTCTGTGAAAGGGCGTTATGTAAGCCTTTTAATGCACTATGAATATGTAGACAGTCAGTGAATAGAGTTAAATGCACGCGCGCACTCACACACAGGGAGCTCTTGTGGGCTATCTGAATAGCAAAGAGGGGAGATGAATGGGGCTGTGTATCAGCTAGCCACAGACTGTGGAGCTGTATGGAGCATCAAGGAAAGGAAAGATTGAGGGAGTGAAGGATAGTGTCAAAGGAGAGGGAGAGGTTGGAGAAGGTTGTGGATGTCAAAGCCTGTGTAGTCATCTGGACCATGGAGGAGAAGTGGGGGGGTTGGAACAAGGCCCAGATTCGGGGCTTGGTTCCTGGCTGTTGCGTACTGCTTGGGGTGCAAGGATGAGGGTGGGTGTGAGATGCTTCAGGGTGGCAAAGACAGCCATATTGCATATTGCTCATTATCCATCTGTCTGGTGGGTGAGTGGGTGGGTAAACAGCTCTAGCTTCAGACCACAGAGACAGTTCAGATCTGTAGCCTACCGTTCTCTTAGACCAGTAGTCATACTGTACACAGGCCTCAGTGAGAATCTGACACAGGGCCAGATCTGTTGAGTATTTGTAATCATATTGGTATCTCTGTGTGTGTCTGTATGTGAGTGTCTCTCTCCAGGGTAATCTCATAATTTACACAGCTGTATCAGAAGTTCATGAAGGACCTCAAAAGTCAAGTGACCTAAAGAATCATAGGGGATTGGATCTGGCAAGATACAGAGCAAGTGGTAGCGTTCTACTCAACTCAGCTACAGTTGCTGACGAATAAAGAGCATGGTGGTAATGTTTGTTCAGCAGTGTTTGTTTGTAAAAGCACTTTATGACAACTGTTCATGTAAGAAGGGCTTTATAAAATCAATTACTTTGTTGTAAAACTATCCAAAACCATAATCTTACAGATGCATTGTGGTACAAATTGTGTACTACGTCATGTACAGAATGTGTTGATCCTGTGCAACATGTAATCTAAATACCTTGCTTTCAAATTGAGTTAGTAGAATCACTTTTATAGGGATTCTACTTACAGATTATGCAAATATGAACAACATCTTACACAACAAACCCAAAACTTAAAGGGATAGTTTGCCCAAAATGCATACTATCCTTCTGAAAGGATATTCCAGAAAATACATAGTCATTTTTTCAAACAATGCATTATTCAGCTATGTCCAAGTTTGTAATTAGAGTTATTAGCATTGTCCAAATTCATGAATGGAAACTGTTGATACCTTTATCGCAAAGCTGCATTGCAAGCAGAAAAGTACTCCAAAACAATTCTAACTACATTCAGTAATCTGTCTCGGTAGCATCGATTTTTTAAACTGTACACTGACGAAAAAGCTGGTGGAATTTACTGAATTAAATCTGGCCCTAGCAAACTATTTCCTATAGCTACCATGTACAGCTTCTATTCTTCGGCAGTGCAAGCAATGTGAATATAGGTTGCTTTGCCTAAGCTGGCCCATTTTCATCGGTGGACATCAGAATAATATTTGTAATTGTAGAAAATGCTGTGGTCATAAGAAAGGTACAATGGATGCGGAAGAGGAGACTTGAGGTTTCACTCATTGCTATATCTGTAAGGTCTGTTCACAGTTCCATCTCTCAACCCAGATCGACAGTTTTAGGGACAAGAGAGTGGACCAAGTGTGACCGAAGTGATTAGGTGTGTTATTTTATTTATTTATCTTTTCGGTTTCATTGAGATCAAATCTATTGTTGCTGCAGAATAAAATATTTTAAGAGTTGATTTGGTGTGGAGCTTGAAAAAATTGCTTGTCTGATCGTTTTGGCAACTCTGTGCAAATAATATAGTAATTGTTAACCTAAATATTGGTATGAGCTTTAAATAATTTTAGTTTGGATGTTCTAATTGCTGAGTTCCTTATATTTCTAACGTAATTAAAACACTAACAAAATCTTGTCAAATGTGGTAAATGGGTAAGGTACACAGCAGATATAAGCCAATCAGCATAGCCAAAAGTTTATAATACTTCATATACTGTCTAACACTCTTTGCTTTGCCCACAAGTCTCTTATGAATCTCCTAAATCTTTTAATTACTGCACTTCCATGACCACACTTGATTAACCTAGACCCATGGGCCCATTGTATTGAGTGCAGAGGGAAAGCTTTAAAGTTGAGGATTTGGTGAGATGTTGGGAGGGAGATTTTGTGATTTCTATTTGCATTGTAGAAGAGCCATCCTATTAGTTGTGTAGAGAATATGTGGAATATACCCATCTCTTCAGCCTGGTTAACTGTCTGTATTATAGCAAACTTAACCCAGCATTGAACACAAATCAACATTGTCTCTCTTATGGTAACAGTTGAAGGACAGAAAATATTGTCAGTTCACACAACAAGGTCTCACCAAGATTTGGCTTACGCATTATGTGCAAAGGGCTTGCATAACAAGTGAAGAGGAGCAAATTGGTTCACCTGCCTTCTCCAGGAACAGCAGATTCTTTATTTTGTTATGGCTTTGGAATACAATCAATCAATCAAATGTATTTTATACACCTTTTTACATCGGCAGGGTTGATGCACATTGAGGCTTGAGGGGTGGTCAGTCCCCTTCTGGCTGTGCTGGTTGAACATTTTAATAGTAGAAATTGTGATACTTAATAAATGCATGTGGGCTGTGTCCAGAGTCTATAAAACATAATCCAAATCAGAAGCATGACCAGATGGACAAGGACAATTGGTGGGGGGGAGGGGTCTACAACAACACAGACAATCCCTCAAGCTCACTAGGGCTATAACCCATGCAGTCCTCACTTGCCCAGCCCAAATTAGCCAGAAAATGCAATTACCATGTATGACATGATGTGAGGAGTTAGGGATAGAAAGGGGAGGAAAGGAGTGCGGAAATGCTATCAAATGAAATTAGGATGCTTTTGTTGCTAATGTGCATCCAGGGCATATCTATCCTGGGTAGAATTGAGTAGTTTTTGAGGTCATTGATGTACCTGAAGACTGCAGAGCTAAACAATACTTGAGCTGAAGGGATCATGCCTCTCAGTGACAACACATATTTTCCACATGCTTGAGGTGCATGCAAAAGTTGTTAGCTAGCCAATATACACATTTCTTATTTAGCGGCCATTGTTACTAAATCCACATTAGTCATATTTGAATGTGAGCGATGGTGTATAGATTTATAATAATAGCCAACCACTAATCATACAGAAACTCATTACCTTGCCAAGGAAGTTACATTGACTGCACAGCATAGGACTGAGGTGACAGGGCAAAGAAAGAGGGATGGGGACTCAAAGAGAGAACTGGAGGTAAGAGGCAAGGAGAAAAATAAAATTGGGATAGAGAAGCGGTGGAAGGATGAGAAAGGGAAATGAATGGATGGAACGAGAGAGGTCCTTCATGACTCCAAGGGAATGAAACATGCAGTATAGATCATTGCTGATCTACCCTCCCATCCTGGTCCCCCACTGTTCCAAAAAAGATCCTCCTACAGGCTAAGGGCAGGTGTACAATACGCGTCAATCACGACTACTATCTTAAAAGTTTTTCCCCATGCTATGGCCCCAAGCAACTTGAGAGCTGTCCCACAGAGACTAATAAGAATATCCTAGCCACTTCAAGCTACCCCAAACCTTATACTGTAGCTGTACTAAAAACTCTTATTTCTCCAAATATACCCAATTGATACTCTTAATGTGCACATATATGTTTACAACACTAACATTATTGGCCTTATTCACCGCGCCTCCATCTTGAAATCCAAAACGAGGCTAGGGGGTACACTCTAAACCGGAAGTTAATTGACAGAGCGCAGCAGCGGGCGTCTGTCATCATGGCGATACCTGTGTGGACATCAAATCTTTCATGTCTTCCTGAAATAACAATGGACTATGTTGAAAAAATGGGCCAATAAGGACTGCATGATTCCCCGGGCTGTTTTTCTGAATGGATACAGCAACTGGATTGAGGGATATTTGCACGACGTGGAAGGTAATCCACCGACGATCACTGATTTTTTTCTGAAATCAACATTAGTTAACGTTACTTTTAAAGTTAGCTTGTTAGCTAAATAAAACAACAGGACGTGACAACATTACAAGCTGATGATAAGCATTGTTAAGATATATTAACCACACCAGACTGACTGTTATTTTGAGTGTTAACAATAAATTATTTTACCGACAGTCAAGAGGAGCGAGACAGTCAGTTTGAGAGCTAAGTCTTTTCGCTCAATGCGAAAAAACGAGGCACCTTACAACATTCAGGTATCATGACTGTGGATAAACTGCTCAGTTTGAGGAGTGGTGCCACTGCTAGAACAAATACGCTTGCTAAACGTTCAAATGTTCATCTTGATCGTTCATATCAACAGTTCATCTTGATCGTTCATATCAACAGTTCATTTTTCCCTGCTAGACTAAAAATAACATGTTATGTGCAGTTGATGTGATCTTTAGCTAAAAGTGTATTGGAACCATCAGTCAAAATAGCTTGTTTCCAATGTATCACTACAAAGCAAGGCAGGGTGCTACTGTTGGTTATTAAAATGATTAAATATTAAGTATAAGTTAATTTGTTTACAGGCATGGGTTGCTCAGTTCACATAGCGATGTTACGTAGGGTTGGGGAAGGTACTATTCAGGTCTCACAGGTAACACAGATGCTAAAAACGAATCAGTAACGTTGTCTACTGGGATGCACAAACCCAGTAAAATGGATGTTACTGTTTATACGTAGTTGTGTGCTTAACATGGTCTAGATTAGCAATGGTTATTATCATAAACAGGCACAGATCACGTCTTGTTTTGCTGTAAGACACGGCTACCCACGGCAGGACGTTAGCTGACCAGGCTGGTAAAAAGAGCAACTTGCTTAACGTTACCCCCGAATCAGCCCTTCGCATGTTATAACTTAAAAAGGACCGGTGCGTGGCTAATCAAGTCATGTCTATTTAGCCGGAAGGTTTAGCTAGCTATCTCTATGACAGTTAACGTAAATATGGCTAACGTTAGCATCGTAAACTAATGTTAATATCCTTGAAAAGGCGACCGGGATCTCTTCATATTTTATGAATCCATTCACGGCAAAGTACAGGATCTTTGGGGAAAAGATGGAAGGTTTGACCTGTATAGGATTTCTTTCTCTTTGAAGACGTACATTTGGGAACACAACAATGCGGCGGCATTGTAGGTAACGTTATGACAGAAGTCTACAGATGGGCGGGCCAACGTTACTTCCGTACCCCACAGCCTCGTTTTGGTTTAAAGGAAGTGCCGTAGGGGAATAAGGCGAATATCCCATTATATTTTTTGCTTTCCACCTGTTGTATGAAATTGTATATCAACTAGATTTTGTACAGTCTTTCCATGTTGTCTACCACTAGCAGTGCCAAAACACCTTATAGAATTCTGTGTAAATGGACATAGAAAATAAAGATTACTTGATTCTGAAGAGAGACAGGCGAGAGGGAATATGAGAGAAGGAAAGCTAAGGAGAGAACTATAGAGGAAAGGAAAGGAAAAAGAAGCTGAGGACAGGAAACAATAGGGGAACAGTTCCCAGGGGAAGAGGGTAAAAAAAACTCTGCTCCTTTGTAATGTGGACACTGACCTTTCACACGTCAGCGGAAATGTCAGCACATTTTAACGGACTGCCCCACAAACCAATAACTGCACATGTGTGTTAACACACACACACATTCTAAAACACTGGTTATTCATGAGTATTGACTCAGAACACACACACATTCTCCATCCCCTATCAAAGCTGTCTGATTTATTCCCAGTGTCAATGGTACAGCAGAAAATAATTAATGCTCACTGTTAAATAATGTATGATGGGTTATTGTTTCACGGCTCTGACAATACGGATCCATGCCGTGATCCATCCTGCATGTTCACACAAATACACACACACACACACACACAAGTTTGTACAGCTAATTGGCTAATTTGGGCTGGAAAATAGAAATTGCATGCTCCCTTGCACTAATCCTAAACCTAACCCTTACCCTAACCCTAACCTTAACCTAGCCCTAAACCTAACCTCAACCAACAACGTCTGGATTAAAGAAACCCCAATTCAAACGTTTAAATAAATTGTAAGTTTGACTCTAGACCTAAACCCTGAGCCACAAAAGGTCCCCATGAGTCAACATTTTTCTGGTTTTACTATACTCATTGGGACATTTGATCCCCATGAATTTAGTTAGACCTAAAAAACACACACACACACATGCACACAATCTCACTCATTCTCCTTCTCATACACACACATGGTTTGTTTGTTTGCTTGACTCCTATGAGAGAACCACAGCCTGTCCTTCAGGTGCATAATTCAGAAGGTCAGTGGTACATATACTGTACAAGCAAAAGACTAACAACTAGTCAGGAGGAAGAGCGCAATAAACTGAATCATATCCTACGGCTTCAAGTTGTTTGTCAATGTTTGAAGTCAAGCCTGTGGGATGTCTGTTTTCATGACCCTTCAAATAGTCCATTGTGATTTTGAGGAGTCATTATGGACTAACAATAGCACACTATTGCTGACCCACTTTAATCTAGTGGAATCATAATTGGGCCAAACATGAAGCTATGCAATTGGAAAATACATTCTCTATTTAGAGTTATGATTGTAAGTTGCTACTACAAAATGGTTGAAACGTTGTTTCCGTTACTTCTACCTGCCTTTCACATCTTGTAATGTATAGAAGACACCTAGAGATGGAATGCAGAAAGGGATAAAGAGTGACAAAGAAAGAATGACAGAGACAGGGAAGGAGAGCGAGAGAGGGAAATAGTGATGGAGAGTGGTAGAATGAGAGAGCGGGAGTGAGGAAGAATGAGGATGTGAGAGAGGGGACAGGAGAGGGTAGTCGTCTGTGAAAGTCTCTGATCTTTGATTTGTGTGTTCATGTGCTCATGCATACATGTGTGTAACAGGTGTTGTCGAGGTGCGTGTGTTGGAATAAGGGAGCCAAATGCAGGGAGGTAGTTTCAATGCTGTTTCTTTTCTCATTATTTGAAACAATGGCATGCGTAAAACAAGAGCGCACAGGCGCAAAATAAATGTGGAAACAGCTTACAATCAGTAACACCAAACATAGAACAATACCACACAAAGACGCCCAGAAACAAGGGAACTAATATAGGCAACCTAATGAGGGAATGGACACCAGGTGCGTGCAATTACAATACATGACAGTGCCGGGGGGGAGGGTGGGCGTCTTCCACGCGCGTGGGGGGATGATGAGGATGAGAACCAGGTGCGCTAAACAAGACACAGGTGAAATGCATAATGAGATGGACGGTGGTATCAGAAGGCCGGTGACGTCGAACGCTGGAGCCCGTCTGCTGCAGGGGGAGGTGAAGCAGCAGAGGGCGCAGTTGTCACAACTAGGGAATCATTTCCTATAAAGTTCCAGATTTAATTTGTTTATACAATCAGTTTAAATTATCAAATTATTTTACAATTTTACATGAAATATGTTTCCCCAACTCCTTTCCTTCCTCATCTCGTTCAGTTTAACCCTAGACTGCCTAAACTATGAGTGACAGAATTAAACAAACACTAAATTGAAAAGTGAAAGGTATCAAATAAACTTAAAAAGAGTAACTATATTACTGTGGGTGAATCAGAAAAAGCTGACTAATGGAGACATTATTCCAACACCTAAGACAAATGTTTTGGCATTTAGGGCAACATTTACAATTGGGGTCAGGGTTACATTAGGATTAGGTTATTTAATAATGTGTGCTGTTGGGAGCAGGGCTATCGCTGACACAGAAAAGGTGGATGTGATGTAAGGATTGTCGGGGTCCCATTGCAGTGTGGGTTTCTGTATGTCAGTAGTAATTGTCATTTGAATAAATATTTTAAACCAAAATAATTGAGTTGCTCATGAATCTAAAATTCACTCTCTCTAAATATAATATTTACAGAAAGTAAATATTTTCCTCCACCCCTTTCTAATAAATGGTCTGCTCCAACTTCACGTTCCCACCAAGTCTTTTCACCATCAAATACAAGGATTTGCAACGTGATCTCAGGGGACTACGTAGACTATTTTACATTAATCCATGGCACCCGTATGATATGTTACGTTAGGTTACATTACAATGCGCTACCAAAACGTATAATACATTATGAATTGGCTAAAACGTAACATATCTTATGAACACTTTTACAACGTATAATATGTTTTACGAACGCTATTAAAACGTATAATATGACACGAACGCCAGACAAACGATTCATATTTTATGAATGTATCCTTCATTACGGATTTGCACCAAACAAACAAGCTGTGTTTTGAACCGGCAACATTTAGGTTTGAAGGCAGGTACCCTACCCACTGCTACAAACAGGATTCATGGATATCAGAGGATGAGTAATGGCCTTGCTACAATATGTAATAAATGCACAGTTAGGTTAACGTTAGGTATCACAGCCCTGGGGTAATGTTCAGGGTTAAGGTTAGATGGGGTAAGGTTATACAACGAAAAGGGTTATGTTAAGGTTTGGTTAGATATCACAGCACTGGGGTTTTGGATTAGGGTTAGATAGATCACTTATAACACATTGATATTGTAACACCACTACGCACCCCCTTTTACAGCTACTTCCTGCTTGGAGCAGTGGGTAGAGCAGGAGTGGAAGGACCCAGGTTCGAAACCCAGCCTACTACTTTTTTTTTTTCTGGATAATTACTCTAACATTACTTTACCTAACGTAATATATCTTACGAATTTGGCTGTCAAATATTTACGTAATATAGTCTGCCTAGTCCCATGAGACTAGGTTGGGATCTGAGAGTTGAGCAGCAACAGTACAGCAGCTATCATTATGTAGTGGCAGGTACGCATGTTAGCCTGTGCTACTAATGTTTGCTGTAACTCATAGTTAGTTTCATGACATTGCCCGTGCTGAATACCAACAACAAATCATAAGATGATACATCCATTATAACATGTTCTATTAAGCTCAGTTGGTTGTTATGTAGTTATTTGAAACATTGATTTATGAAATTACGAAACAGGGGGCCTACGCTTTATATATTGTCTATGTATTTTTCTTCATAATTTTCATTTGACTGATTTCCATACTGTATATGAACTGAAAATCTTTGAAATTTTTGTGGATGAAAAAGCTTGGTACATGTTTTAAATAACAGAGAGAGCTCTGAAACATACTAGCAAGCAAAAATCATAACACAGATCATGGCAGACAATAAAATGCACCGTTCTGATCTTGTTCTAGTATGAATGTAGTCTATACATGGAGGACGGGGCACAGGCATATATTTTATCACAGGGCCCAGGATTCTTGGCAACGGCCTTGGTTGGAGGTACTCAAGGAAAGGAGTTGGGAACCACTGCTCTAGACAATCTCTCTCAGTCTATCAAATAATTTAAACCTTCTTTCTGAGAGGGACACAGCTCTATTAATTATTTATTTGTGTGTGTGTGTGTGTGTGTAAGTGTAGTGGTGTGAGTTATCATATTGGTTTGGATTAACGTGTCAGTGGAAGGTTAATTGCTTGGTTATGTAGATGAGGCAGTAATAAGCCTTTGGTAATGACGACCATTGGAACACACAGATAGGAACAGTGTTTGATTATCACCAACATTATCTGTAAATCAAGACGTTGCCATAAACAGTGTTCTGTTATCAGCTAAAATTTTGCGTACAGCTGTGAGAACAGAATAATCACAATACATAGCCCAAAGCGTGAGTATACATGAGTTTACAATGACTGCACCGTTCTATCCAAACAGCCGTTATCATCTGATTCTTAACAAATACAAGTATTTGTGTACACTACATATGGTAAGTATAAATACACAATCTGGTCGCCTTTCTATACAGTTATTACACAAAACAGCAGGTTTCGTTTGATGATACAGTTCACATGAAAACAAATATCGAGCATGGCTTTGATATGCTGAAGCTTTGATGTTGTATTATGAACAATCAATAACGCTAGTCATTCTCAAGTTGGTTCAGTCTTTGTAGTGGGTAAATTCCAATGACAAGGGCATGTGTATGTGTCAGTGTGTGTATGTGCCCCTGTGTTTGTGTGTGTGCATTTGCATCTGTGTGAGTGCATGTGTGTGTGCAAACAGGTTCCATATGTGAAGGTAATAGAAGGTGATTTGTCCTCTGATCAGTTCATCCCATAGGGAGAGGCTAACGTGCATACATTAATTAAACTAACAAGTCTATCAGCAGATGGACAGAGAGCATAAGGAAGGTGCATAAAGAGAGAGTGTGTGAGACTGTAAAAGAGAAAGTGTCAAAGCAGGAGAAGGGTATTGATTTAGGAGAGGAGAAAAAGAGAGAATATTAAAGTGGTAGGGTGGACTGAATGTACAAATGGTATTATTAAATACAGAAATCTAATGTACGTCAAACACATGGCATTCTCAGATCTTTAAATTGACATAAGTTACTAATCCATACTCCAGTGTCTGCTTTTAAAGGCTTACAGTAAGTAACTATCATTAGTTAATACTTCACTGGACAATGAGTTGAATCGACATTGTAGATTATTTCAACCATCATTTCAACAAAAAAATAGTAAATGGCATGACTTGTATTCAATGTTGAAAACTGATGGGATTTCTGAAGAGTCATCAGGGAAATCAAAACTAGGCGTTGATATGATGTCAGTGGCCCAGGGCTTCCTGTCATAAGGTGATATAAGACCTGTAGCAAACTTTCCGTTGCCTTGTACAGGTCTGTGACTCGGTATTTAGAAATCATACCGAGGAAACAACTTTTAACCTTTTTTAATGTATTCCAACAAATACACCTAGACACAGACTACACTATTTTCAGAAGTACATACATACATCTTCTTCCGCTTCATCCAGGGCCGGGTCGCGGGGGCAGCAGTCTAAGCAGAGATGCCCAGACTTCCCTCTCCCCAGACACTTCCTCCAGCTCTTCCGGGGGGAGACCGAGGCGTTCCCAGGCCAGCCGGGAGACATAGTCCCTCCAGCGTGTCCTAGGTCTTCCCCGGGGTCTCCTCCCGGTGGGACGGGACCGGAACACCTTCCCAGGAAGGCGTTCCGGAGGCATCCGAAACAGATGCCCAAGCCACCTCAGCTGACCCCTCTCGATGTGGAGGAGCAGCGGCTCTACTCTGAGCTCCTCCCGGGTGACCAAGCTTCTCATCCTATATCTAAAGGATCGCCCAGCCACCCTGCGGAGAAAGCTCATTTCGGCCGCCTGTATCCGGGATCCTGTCCTTTCGATCATGACCCAAAGCTCATGACCATAGGTGAGAGTAGGAACATAGATTGACCGGTAAATCGAGAGCTTCGCCTTGCGGTTCAGCTCTTTCTTCACCACGACAGACCAATACATCGACCGCATTACTGCAGAAGCTGCACCGATCCGTCTGTCAATCTCCCGTTCCATCCTTCCCTCACTCGTGAACAAGACCCCTAGATACTTAAACTCCTCCACTTGAGGCAGGCACTCTCCACCATTTTCAGAAGTAGTCCTCTAATATTAAAGTGATTCATCCACATACACACAAACACAGGTGTGTTTCTGTGAGTGAACAACACTCAATAATGCAACATGTTCTTTCTCACATTGCACCCAGTGAGATCATCTACTGAATGACTCACACCCTCCCTCACTTATCCTAATGTGAGAAAGACCAACAGAGGCAAAGGAAAGCAGTTCACTTCTATCAAAATCTGTCCACAAGGGGACACCACAATAAGCTGTGCATTCCCGTCTTAAATTAGAGACAAAACTGTTGTGTCATTATAGAGTATCTCTGGAATCATGCTTATTTAGCGCTTGGGCGTCTAAAGCCTGCCAACCATCAACAGTCCTGCTAATCAAGCTAATAAAATTGACAGGTATCGTAGCAGGTCAGGTTATCTAGGCAGGAAGTTACCTTGTTATTCCCAAGGTGTCAGTTAAAGTCAGCCTGATGTGTTCTCTCTTAAATTGTCGATTATGTGTTTCAAAGCTAATGGTTTATAATGATCAGCATCAAGCATATGCGGGATGCTTCCTCTGTCACACTCTCTGTCGTCTCAGATATGCTGTATATAGGCAGTCATTGTGAATAGCTTACTCTCTGTCATATGATAGCAGAGCACAGCTGTGACTGTGCAATGGAAATGAGATTGAAAAGTAGATTGTGTTTCTGTGTATGTGTGTTTCTGTATTGTTAAAACAATGACAGACCAGGTTTCGTTCCAGTTCCTCTCTTTCCCTCTCCTCTGTCCCTCTCTTTCCCTATTCTTTCTGGTCCTCTTTCCCTCTTCCTCTCTGTCTATCCATCCTTCTTTCTCTAAGCCCTTCTTACTGTGTGTCAAACAACAACCTTGCCCCCCGTTCTCATGTTTGAAGAAAGTCTAAAAATGTTTGCTCTCGCCTCATCCTACTTCAGTTACCAGGGCAACCAACACACTTCCTCACCTGATGCAGTGTTCCAGCTCGCAATAAGCTTAAAGGACTATAACACCCTTTTTTGTTTCCTAGAACATACTCAGCCAATTCCTCAGTCTCCTTTAACGAGACGAATAGCTAGACTGAATAGTAGCTAAGAAGGGGTATTTGTATCCCCGTTTGAAGCTTTGAGCACTGAAACATGTAAAACCTTGTTAGGCCCGACGCATCTCTAACGGTGCTGTCAGCTAACCGAACGAGCGAGGCCTTTCATCTGGAATGTAAAACATAATTCCTTTACTTCTATCCACCCCCAGCTCTCTCGATTGAAAAGCTGTTTGATGCTTCTACGTCAATTATACATCAGATGGAGCTATACAATATAAAAAACGGATGGAAAAAACACTGGGCTGGGATGCCAGTTCTTAAAGACTGCATCATGCTCCAAACGCGTAGAGTAGAAACGTCCACAAAAAAACTGACCATTAAAACGTGTGCAAATCGCATACAGTACAAGGCACAAGGTGCACACACACACACAGCAGATATATTCTTCCTCCTTTCTAGGACTTGTGACTTTGATGCCAGTCAGTTCTGTATTTCATGAATAGGAATGAGCTTTCAGTTCTGATGTGTGCACAATGTCCTGAGGCTCCTTCCCCTGGAGATAACAAGAGAGTGTGAAGCGACATTGTCTTTGTGAAGCTCTGGGCTTTGGTGACTGGAGTTTTGTGGTGTGTATGTGCTGATGTGTGTTTGTGTGAGACCTAGGGCAGTTCCTACATTTTCTGAGGTGCTAAGGCCCTGTGGTGAGCTCTGCTCCCTGATGACATCCCCTCTGATACAATGAAGTACAAAATCACAATGTCAAATACAGACAAGCATACAGGCAGATGGGCCAAACTTAATTAAGTAGACAGGTCAAGAGACAGACTTTCAAATACACCAAAGTAGATAGGCAAGCAAACTGTCCTCAATTACAGATAAATTGATACATGCTGTACTAGGTATAGGGAGACAGACATGGGAAAAATGAAAATACACAAACTGAAAGACAAGACAGATATGCAGTGTCTACAGTACGTACCGTAAGCTGTTTCATTCCCTTAGCAGTGAGTTACAAATCAAATCTGTATTTACTTGTATTTCCTTGTTTCCTAATTTAGAAGTGTGAACAAATGCAATGTTTTTCCCCCCTTGACTGGGCACGTGCCCTGGAGGCTACACTGTAGTCATTTTACTAAAGAGATTCCCTGTAAACTTGCTGTGGTGCGACTGAGAATTTTGCCCCCACACAACAGCACACAGGTGGGTAGGAGTGTACGCAAGGCTGTTAAACAGCTACTGGAAAGTGGATTGAAGGAGTAAAGTGTCGGTAGAGGGGTTTTTCCAGACCCAACACAGTCTCTCACTTGTCCTGAGCCTACTGAGCACACGTGGGCAGTCAAAACCTCTCTCTATAACACACGCTCATCCAATGCAAGCTCATAAAAAGTAGATGTTCAGTATATTCCTCCATCTTTTCATTTCCCAGAATACTGCAATTATCATTGATAGACTGCTCATAACCCACTCAGTATCATCATATTTACAGGAATCATCTCTCTCCTTTCAGATATGGTTTGTTAAGCACTAGCTACTCATTAGTGAGTCTAAAACAGCACATTACTCACATATTTCACTCAGTTGTCATTGTGAGACCACTCATGAACACTGAGTTATTAAATACATGCACACAGACAAATACATTTGCGTTACTATTTTTCTGGCATGAAAATATTCAAATTCAAACCAAATCGCAGTCTTAACCCTTACTCTAATGCTAACCCTAACACCTATTATGACTTAAACCGTAAAATAGCTAAGTCTTATCCGTAAAATAGCATGGGGACCCAAAACAGTTTCTCTCCCAGAGTTTTAGTATTTTCCTCTCAGTTGCATGCAGCTCATTTAGCTTTTTCAGCAAGGGACAGTGCATTCACTGTCACATCTCAGGAGCACTGTGTAGCGATGGGAGCTGCAATCATTAACTGTGTCTTTGGTTGATGCTCAGAGAGGCTGAAGTGTATCAGTCTCTGGAGGAGCTGAAATGTATAGCCTGCAGTTAGAGGAGATTTTGAGGGTTGGTCGGAGACACATACACACACTCAATGTATGACATCCTAGCATTGTGACAAACGTAATGGCAGCCTCATTTACCATGACAACTGTGCCAAAATCCAATGTTTAAAACTAATTTACAACTTTGATCTCCAACTCATGGACTAGCCCAAGGTTCATGCGGAGGGCACCAATTGGCCAGCATCACCTGGGTTTAAGGGGATTGTCTTACCTTGTCACACTCCAGCAAATCTTTCCAGCTGGCTTGGGTGCCTTTGAGCTCAATCAAGGTAGAGGACTGTATAATTCTATCCCTCCAGCATGCAAAGACTCAAACTAGACTTTGTGGATTAGAAAACAGTGTGATAGGAACTAGAACGGCATTGGATGTGCTTTGGAGGATTGTCCCAAGTCCACTAGCATTTGGAGGGATGAGGTAGGGACTTAATCACAAATCGGAAATCAAGAAACTGGGGAGAAAAACAGGGTCAACGAAAAAACAAGATGCCAGAACTTTGATCTACAACTTTTAATATGATGGTATTAGTTTATCTTTTGCCATTGCATCAAAATAAATATGCCATCATCCACAAATGTATACAAATCCATATGTTACAAAAAAAACTCTTCACGCAAGCTTGCTTCAGCTGTCACGTTCAGCAATGTTTATATTATTATTATTAATTGCGATGTCATTACTGTTCTAGCTGGGTCCCTCTGGTTACGTTAGTGTAATGAACGAGCTCTGTGCATTGCTGCTGGATTACGGGGGCTGTGTACCCATGCGTAGATGTGGTTCGAGGATGGGGGTTTTGGGGTTTCTCCTGCTGTGATTTTCTGTAAAGGAAGCCCGTCTGGGCTCCCTGACTCATTTGTAGTAGTGGAGGAGAAGAGGAGGCGCGAGGCAGCTTGATCACCCCCTGAAGTGAGATGAGCAGCAGGCCCATTTTTATTGCAGATTGTTTGGCTGGGCTTATGGCTACTTCCTTAATGAAACACTGTTATTGCTCTTTTCCATCTACATAAACTATTTTTCTTCATTTCTTTTTCTCTTTAACATGTAGTAGCTCTTTTTATGTAGTAGCTCTTTTTCCACTCCAAGTCAACATGGTCTCTCTCCCTCCTTCCATTCCTGCTCCTATTACTCACATACACAGTTTCTCTGTTATTCTATGCTCGCATGCGTGTGAAATCAGGTTCCATGGGAATGCAAGGAGAGCCAGGAGTGGTGCTTATGAGGGTATAAATACGATGATTCAAAGTTGACCCCTGGGTGAGTAAAGCTCAGTTAGATGACTGGCCGCACCTAACTGTACTTCAGCACAGCCATACAATGGTAGACTTGTTTCTGGTTCCTTTTCTATAAATCACAGAAATATAGGCCATTTCACCATCAAGTGGAGCATGCTATCTCACAGAATAGCTGTATCTGCTACACCATTGGTCATTGGAGTGGTCAAGTAATATGATCAGTATTGTTATTGTGGAAATGCAAAGCTTTGCATATACACTCACCTAAAGGATTATTAGGAACACCTGTTCAATTTCTCATTAATGCAATTATCTAATCAACCAATCACATGGCAGTTGCTTCAATGCATTTAGGGGTGTGGTCCTGGTCCAGACAATCTTCTGAACTCCAAACTGAATGTCAGAATGGGAAAGAAAGGTGATTTAAGCAATTTTGAGCGTGGCATGATTGTTGGTGCCAGATGGGCCGGTCTGAGTATTTCACAATCTGCTCAGCAAAGCATTTGTGAAGCCACAACAAGCACAACCTTGAGGGGGATGGGCTACAACAGCAAAAGACCCCACCGGGTACCACTCATCTCCACAACAAATAGGAAAAGAGGCTACAATTTGCACAAGCTCACCAAAATTGGACAGTTGAAGACTGGAAGAATGTTGCCTGGTCTGATGAGTCTCGATTTCCGTTGAGACATTCAGATGGTAGAGTCAGAATTTGGCGTAAACAGAATGAGAACATGGATCCATCATGCCTTGTTACCACTGTGCAGGCTGGTGGTGGTGGTGTAATGGTGTGGGGGATGTTTGCTTGGCACAATTTAGGCCACTTAGTGCCAATTGGGCATCGTCTAAATGCCACGGCCTACCTGAGCATTGTTTCTGACAATGTCCATCCCTTTATGACCACCATGTACCCATCCTCTGATGGCTACTTCCAGCAGGATAACGCACCATGTCACAAAGCTCGAATAATTTCAAATTGGTTTCTTGAACATGACAATGAGTTCACTGTACTGAAATGGCCCCCACAGTCACCAGATCTCAACCCAATAGAGCATCTTTGGGATGTGGCGGAACGGGAGCTTCGTGCCCTGGATGTGCATCCCACAAATCTCCGTCAACTGCAAGATGCTATCCTATCAATATGGGCCAACATTTCTAAAGAATGCTTTCAGCACCTTGTTGAATCAATGCCATGTACAATTAAGGCAGTTCTGAAGGCGAAAGGGGGTCAAACACAGTATTAGTATGGTGTTCCTAATAATCCTTTAGGTGAGTGTATATGCATGGACTGGGGAATATGAACTGTGTGAAATGCTCCTTTCGATGCTCATGCATGTACAATTTTTCCCTGTCATCTTAAGTCATAGATAAAGATTATAAAAGAGCAAGAAACGGCGCTGAACAATTCGTACAATACATCCTGCACATAAGCTTTTATAGAGGGACTGGTTTGCGAAACTGCACATTTCTTTCACAACAGATGTGTACTGTATGCCTTGTTTAGTCCACGATTGACTGCACAAGTCGAGAGTTGACTGCAAGTTTGGAGTCATCCTGTACATGTCTGACTAAATGAGACCAATCAGTGAATTACATATTTCCCAAACAATTGTAACTTGTTTTTAATTATTAGATTTTTTTTATCTAAAAACCTAAAACTGCCTTTAACATTGTGTATTCACAAACGTGTGTGCAGTGAACAGCAAAGCATTTTGACAGAGACATTTTATGTTGTTTTGGCTCCCTATTCCCTATTCCAATGATACAATGAATATTTGTTTGTGCAGACTGAGATTTCATTTTTAGGGTTTACAAATTGTTTAGGGGACTTTCTTGGTCTACCTTGTCGATTGCCAATTGCTAAGCTCACCAGTGTTTTCTGTATCTTTCTTTTCGTCGTAATATACCAAACAGTTGTCTCTGGCACATATAATGCTTTAGTTATGCCTCTGGTTGATTTATTTATGTGCAGCATTTCTTACAACTCGCTTCTTTGGTTGTCATATTTCATAAAGAAATAGCAACAGACTCCTAATGCTAATGCAATGCCTAGAATCAAGACTATGCTGTCACAGTTCTCTTGTGCATGCACTTACAAAGCAAACAAACACAGCTGTGATGTTAACTATTCAAGTTGGTATGCCCTAAAATGGTGGGACTATGTACAAAACATGCTATGTACAAAATGATTAATCTAATATGCATGCACATACCCTGCAGGAACGCTTTAAAGCTGACAGATTGACCGCCATGCAGAAATACAGTGCCAAAAAAACAACAATTATTGTATGACTGTCCAAATACCTTGGGAGTTCATTTTGTTAAATCAAAATGTTTATTTTATATGTATCTTGAAGGAATCTTTATGCTTCATTTGATGAAGTGGATGATAAAGGGAAGATTTTGCTGAACTATTTGGTGGGCGGAATCAAACCGATGCTGCAGCTGTCTACTGTGTGTGTACCAGCGGCAGCCGCCCAGACTGCTGGACTCAGCCGCCCAGACCCCTAGATCTTATACTTGACTCTGTTTATCTACAATATATATCTCTCCCATCTGCAGCCTTCCACTCAGTTTCTCCTCCCTCACCCTCTGAAGCTTCAGATATCGACATGTGAACAGACAAATAGGTAATCCAAGGCCATAAACGGGAGATGCTCTGATACCCATGCTTCAGAAAGATGAAAAAACCTTACAGCACATCAAAGATAATCTCCCCAGCCCGCTAATAGTGGAAAGTTTGATTGGATGATCTGTCAAGAGTGCCGATAAGCCTGGTGAATCGGGTCGGGACGTTACAGGGAGCAAGAGATGAGTAGAAGAGTTCCACTAAGCAGACAGATGTTAATCCGGTGCCGTTGAAAGCATTGTCATCTTTAAATCCTTCGCTTTTCCTATCTCTCCATCCCTCTTTTCTGCTCACCGAGGGCTAATTCCTACAAAATGGTGACTGGGTCAAGGTATGAGGATTTGTGAGAGTGTGTTAGTGAATAATTGAGAGTAGACTTGACAGTGGTTTTAGTGTGTTTTCTGATGTAGCAAATATGCCTGATATTTCTTTTGGGGGGATCAGAGCTGATTGTTCAAGTGGGCTACCGATTTCTCCACTATGTGGACCTTTGCCGATGAAATCGTTCACTACAAGCTCCTTTTATCACCCCAAACAGCCTTGTAGTTCCGGTGTTTAGGAGTCTCAATCAGACTCACAAGAGGACAGTGTGTGGCCTCCAGAGTCCAGGCCTCTTTAAAACCAAGGCAAAGCAAGTAGTGAGGTACAGCTCTGTGTCAGTGTCCTGGGCAGTCTGGCGGTATGAATGAATGATGCATTTTGTGTACAAATAACTCTCTACATATTCAGATCCTTTTTATTGTGTTAATCTTTTTAAATGTACTGTGATAAAAAAAAAAAAGATGTGGCCGTTGGTTAAGTGTTTGTATCATTGCTGTCTGATGTAAACCTGTTGTCTCCAAAATTTTTGTCTCCAAAAATTAAATATTTTGAATGTATTTTCTTAGACTTCTCTACATGTAGCAATAATGATTTGTGAAATCAAAATGGGTATTAAGTCAGGTTTAACTTTTGAGTTTAAGGTTGAGTTTAAATATGCAGCAAACTCGCTGAAAGCTGTTGTGGAAATTTCTTATACAATGTATTCTGACTGTATAAAGGAGTGAGTCCCACTGTTAAGATAGGTACAGGAATGTGTGGGACCTGGTATTTGCATTGGGGGCATCTATTGTCTGTCCAGATGGAGATCAATGGGTTTTAGGACAGGATAGGAGAAGATACAACAGGGGGCAGTAAGGTCAGTTGGCCCCTTTGGGTAAACATTATGGCAGGAAGGATAAGGTGGGGGAAGATAGCATTTGACGTTTGTGATAGAACAAAGGGAAAGCTGTTTGATCGACATGAAACAGATGGCAGCATCTTACCACACCCCTTTTTCCTATGTAATAAATACTGTCGAAATGATGTTTTTATTTAGAAACTATCCACCGTTACTTTGTAACCTGTATACTTTCTCCTTGCAAGCAAGATTAAAACCGTTTATTGCGTAATTGATTTCTCTTGTCTTACCTACCATTTTCATAGAACTTTGGATTTTAGAAATTGCCATCACAAAGCTTAAGATACATTATTTCAGGTGAACAACATGTTTGTGTGTATTTTCAAACTGTACAGCGAGCATTAACGTGATATTGTTTTGTACACATTGAACTGCAATAATGTTTGTTAGTTCTACACATTGAACTGTAATGTTTGTTAATTTCTGTTTAGCTATTTTTTATTTATTCAAGTCAAACAGAGCGATAATTTGACTATCATTGGTGTTAAAAAAATTATTAAATTATTACATGAAAACCTTAACCACAATGTATAGAAAAATGTATTGGTTTATTATGAAAAATAATGCTATTAAACATTTGCATTCAAAGTATAACTTTTTAATGTATACTGTATAAATAGTGCATATAAATGAAACAATTCAAAACAAATACAATCTTAACATATTATTACAATATTGCACCAAATCAAAGAAAAATAAATAACAATTTGCAAAACTGCAGCATCCCACTTAAAATATTTAACCTTTTCTCTTTCTTCTTTATTGCTATGTTATAACCAGCAGCACCCAGCAAGGCTGACCATATTTTGGTTTTATGAGAGATTTGCGTTCTGAAATGTAAGCTGCGGTGCACACTTAATCATTTAAGATTTTTCTTCAACAGCTCCTGCAGAAATCTATTAAATGTATAAATTTTGGACCTAGTAACCGTTCAAACTCCACTGTAAACACACACTAAGTGACTTTACTATGTTGTGAGTGGATGAATGCCTCTCAAACCAGTGGGGATTTCTTTGAGACTGCAAGGGAAGCTCGGCTTCCCCTATAATGTCAAAAAAAATAATGGTCAAATATGTACTATTGTGTAAACATTTTATTGACTAAAAATCGGTTAAAACACGTTCATCTCTAAAACTAGTTAGTTCAGAATCAGCTACAGGTCGGCTGACACGATTTTCTTCTCATACAATCCCGCAGCGTCACAGTGCATTTCCCTGTTGAAGCCGAGCGTCCATTGACTTCAATGGGGCTGCTTAGAACAGTTTTTTTCAGTGCTCCGAAAGTAGACGGTGATTGGATAAATGCTGCGATTATGTCCCGCCCACAGACGCTCAGCGTCTCTGGGGGTGAATGAGGATTGGGCTGGCCCGGACTCCGGGCTTCTGAGTGATGATTGGAGGATCTAAAGATCTGTCAAACTGCATCTCCTTTTAACTGACAGCGGTCTGTACTATAAGAAGTCACTGAAGCTATTTCGCGCTCAGTCCCATCAGGGATTTCTGAAGTCTATTCGAAAGACAAACTGCTGCAATATTTCTTGATATTTGTTTGGCGAAATTGCTAGCAGATTTGCATCATACATTTCACACAATTATAGGCTACACCACAATCCTTCAGTTTTACAAAGTAATTTTTTATTTTTTTTAGATAGTTCGTTCGTTCATTCATTCATTCATATACAGTAGTAGGCTAGGGTAGCGTCGTACACTACACACAATGGCAGGCAGTGCTAATATTATCGACCTGATTTTAGCGAAGCCATTAATAAACAGAGTAAAATTATATTTGTAAAAAAAAAATATATATTGTTCTGTTACAAAATTAAATGTTATTGTCTGGGGTCCAAAAGACCCCAAAGACCCCGAGTGTCACTACAAATGAAGACCATCAGAGGGTTATAATGTAGGCCGAAAATGAGCTTCCCCTCTTTGAAAGACCACCAGCCGCCACTGTCCCAAACCGGCCAAATGACAAAGTGGGAAAATCACAACACGGGGTGATTTGAACTCCTCGGCTAGCGTTAGTGCAGAAACGGGTGCTACTGCTAACAACATGGACGCGCTGGCAAATAGAGTTACTGCTGTGCAAGCCTCTATCAACTCGTTTCGGGAGGACAACTGGGCGTCTATTGCCTCTCTACATTCGATCATGAGTGTGTATGGCCAACTAATTACTGATGTGGAGGATGGGCTGAAAGAGTTTGACAAGAGACTGAGCAGCCCTATGGCCCGTTGCAGGTGTACGTGGGCGTCTGACCAGACCTTCTCGCTCATCTGGAACCAGCGTGTTACTGCAGGAACGTCACTGTTGGTGGTATGCCACGGGAACAGTGGAGTTTGTTAACCTAGCACACACTGAAATGGTGTAAGACCTGTCGAGGAGTCCATTAGTGAATTCTGCGTGTACCCAGGGCAGAAACTGGCACCACCGGTGCAGTTGATCACTACAGTAGCTGCGCAGGAAACTCCCCAACTCTTGATTCATCTGTTCAACTTGTCCGTTGGATTGCGGGTGATAACCTGAGGTAAGGCTTACCGTCACTCATAACCTTTCCATGAAGGCTCTCCAGAATTGCGAAATGAATTGCAGTCCCCGGTCACTCACCACGTCCTCCGGTATGCCGTTGTGTCGGAACACGTTCCCGAACATTGCCTCTGCTGTCTGCTGGGCCGTTGGCAAGCCTGGCATGGGTATAAACCGACAAGCTTTGGAAAACCTATCCACCACAACCATCACAGTGGTATTACCTTCAGACTTCGGGAGGTCAGTGACAAATTCCACGGTGACGTGGGACCAGGGACGTTGTGGGACAGGTAGCAGTTCCAGGGTGCCAGCAGGCAGGTCTCGAGGAATCTTGGGCTGTGCACAAACAGAACATGCCAGGACGAAATATTCTGTACCGAGTCCGTCTAAATCTGTGCAAACAATCCAGTCGTTCATAGATATACATAAACTTATAGACCCATGGAGATTTAAACATCCCACCAAGAGGGCATATTCGTATTACTCTAAAGTCATTTTCCAGGATAGATTTTTTTTTGGTTGACCCCTATTTGCTTAATGTTATTACAGATTGTACATATAATCCAATCATTATTTCTGATCACGCCCCGGTTAGTACTAAGGTAACTCCTCCGACTCCGACTTGACACACTCCTGCTGGCTGATTCAGACTTTGTGAAGTTTATTACAGAACAAATAGATTTCTTTCTGCTGGTAAATACGACTGATGGTGTCTCAGCCTCAACCCTCTGGGAGACACTTAAAGCGTATCTCAGGGGACAGATTATTTCTCACTCTGCTTATATTAGGAAAATGAAGAATAAGAATATTGAGGAGCTATCTTCAGAAATTAAGGCTCTGGAGGACTCATTTAAATGGAGGGCTGCTACTCCTCCATCGCACCACCACTGGATTAGGGACATTATGCCGAATGTTAAACTGGAAAAAATCTGATAAAAGAACCTTGACGGTTCCATCAACAGATTCTACAAAACCTGGGACCCTCTGATAACTTATGCGCACAATTTACCTGGTCTGGTTTTCAACTTCGTCAAGTGCAGCGGTTTCTGATAGCACGTGATTATATTCCATTCTGTGGAACTTTCTATCCATTGATGAACATAGGGTGTCCATCAACGCTTTCTTTTTTCGTTCTTTTAATTAGGTAATTCTATTAATAAAATGTTTGATTATTCATACTTAAATTGTTTATATTTTTTCAGCTAACTAGTATAGCTTTATACGTATTACAATTTTAATCATTGTAACCGGTATAGTTCTAACATGATAGGCGGTGACGTGTAACCAATGACAAGTTAAGAGGCATAAACCTTTGGATGCATAACGGTTGTGTTGTCCTTATTAAATCCATGGCTGCCACAGTAGATATCTGCTGTTCAGTGTTACCAACGCAGCTTCAAAAACATGCCCAAAAAAACATGCCCTTAGTGCTCCTGTCCCCTCGTTTTCCATCTCTCCATAACACACTACAACAGTATAACAGTTATTTTGGCTCATCATTGACTCATCATCACTGCTGTACTACAATATTAAGTGTCTACAATATTCAATACTTCTACCTTACTGTTCATACTCCCTATCCTACTTTAAAAAAAATTGCATTTACATTATGTATATTATTGCCATACTTGCCATAGGCCTATCTATAATTTCAATACCACCACCAATATTGCAACTAGTTTACAGTACTCTTTCTAAACTGCTGCTAGTGTAGTGTTATTTATATTATTGCTTTCTCTTCTTGCTATATTTTTGCTGTGTATGTATTTTTCTTCTTAATTTTCACTACATAGTCACCATTCATTAGCTTATTACACGCATACGTATTTATAATATTCAATAATTTGACTTAAAAAAAAGCCCAAAGTCGGATATTATAAGCAGACAACACTGATGCTGTTTCCAGTGCGGAGTTGGTCATTTGCATAGTAAATACAAGTTATTTTATTTGAAAGAATTGCTTTGAATTGTGTTGCAATTACAAATGCAAAAAAATGACACATTTGAACTTTTTAAGATTGTTTAAAACAATTACTGTGTGATTGTGATTTTACACAACATCCTGAACAGATTTTTGTGTAAGTCTAAACATTTACAGACATTTTCAGCATAGTGATAAAATCTTATTAAAATTACAACAATCCGCATACAGCTGAATCTTAGTTCTCTATATATCAACCAACAGTGTGGACCCAGAGATGTTGGAGACTACTACAACACCACAATGGCTTCAGTTACAGAAATCCCAGCTTGTGGCTGTATAGCATCAGTTTTTATTTCCATTGTTGCCCCATTACACAATACTTGAAAACTGAAGGTAATACATGTTTTACAGTCAACTGTTCAAAATGGTGATGTGTGTAAATGTATGTTTGAGTTAATATTTATTTTTTTAACTTGTAAGTGGATAGTTATTTACACGTTAAGAGGGAGAAATGGCGGGAGATAGTGCTAACATACCAGACACTGAACAACCATGAACATCTACATATATCCAACAGAACACAACTTAAGGCTCAAACACTATTGCTAAATCAGATTATCACAAAAAAAATGAATTTAAAGTGGTGGTGAATAATGATTCTACATGTTTTCCAGTTTGTTTGATGGGTATGTAAAACCCACAGTAAACATATGATAATAATAATACATTTTATTTTGGGGACGCCTTTCAAACCACTCTTACATAAGGACATCTTACAAAAAAATTTGCCTATTTAAGTGTGTTAGCCAACAGTGCAAGTTAAAAGTTAAAAAGTCTAAAATCGGGACAAATAAAACAAACACACAGGGTAAAGATAGGAAAGGCTAAAGGTTGTAGGCAGTATGGAATAGATGTGTTTTGAGGAGTGCTGTGAATGAGGTGACTGTGTCGGCCTGTCGTAATTTGATGTTGTGCATTCCAGAGTCTGGGTGGAGAGCAGCTAAAAGCACGGCCTCCCATGGTCAAGAGGCGGAATGGGGGTGTGACAAGGAGACCAGAAGAGGAGGGGCATAGGGAGCGGGAGGGACATAGCGTGTTAGGAGGTCAGAGAGGTCGTAGGTGCCAGGTTGTGGAGGGTTTTGAATGTGATCTGATATTGCACAGGGAGCCAATGAAGTTGCATAAGAGTTGGTGTGATATGTTTGAATTATCTTGTGTAGGTGAGGATTCTTGCTGCAGAGTTCTGGACCAATTGTAGTGTGTTGATGAGTTTGGTGGGGAGACCGGTAAGAAGTGTGTTGCAGTAATCAAAACGGGAAGAGACAAAAGCATGAATGAGAGCTTCGGTGCTGGAATGTGAGAGTGAGGGGTGGAGTCTTGAGATATTGTGAAGGTGAAAAAAAGCTGTCTGGGTGATGGTTTTTAGGTGGGATTCGAAGGAGAGGGTGTTGCCCAGGGTAACATCAAGGCTTTTTACTTTCAAAGTCTGGGGGACTGGAGAGCCGTTGATGGTAATGCTCAGTTTTTCTATTTGGAGAGTTGGATTTGGAGCTGATAAGAATGACCTCTGTCTTGTTGCTGATGAGTTTAAGGAGGTTTGTGTTCATCCACCTCAGGATATCTTGAAGGCAGTTGATGAGCGAGATGGGAGGGAGGAGGCGGGTTTGATGGAGAGGTAGAGCTGGGTGTCATCAGCATAGCAGTGAAAGTTAATGTTGTGGTGTCACATGATCTTCCCCAGGGGTAGTTGTTATATAATGAAGAGGAGTGGTCTGAGCACTGACCCCTGGGGGACACCTTGAGTGACAGCTGCACACTGTGATCTATGATTGTTGATATGGACATACTGATGACGGTCAGGGATGTAGGAGGACAACCAGGAGAGAACAACACCCGTGACATCAACACCTGCCAGACTTTCCAGAATGAGTGAATGGGAAATGGTCTCAATCGCTGCACTCAGGTCAAGGAGGACAAGGATGGATAATACGCTAGAGTCAGCTGCGCAGCGGAGGTCGTTGGTGATTTTGACAAGGGCTGTTTCAATGCTGTGTTTAAAGCAGAAACCAAATTGAAATGGTTCATGGAGGTCATTGGAATTTAGATGGTTTTGTAGTTGAGTTGGCCACCACCGTCTCCAAGGTTTTGGAAAGAAAGGGCAGGTTGGAGATGAGTCGGTAGTTGTTCTTTTTTCAAGATCAGCAGCAATCTTCAGAGAGTACGGTACAATACCAGTGGTGAGAGAGGAGTTGATTAGGTGAGTGAGTAGGGATGAGAATGAAGGGAGGCATGCTTTAACAAGAGTGGTGGGCATAGCATCAAGTTGGCAGGTGGATGATTTTGAATTGCAGACAAGTTCTATAATGGAGTTTTCACTGGCTGGTATGAAGTCAGAGAGGCAGGTGGTATAGACCGGTCCTTCTGAGATTTACATCCTAGACAGGTTGTCTGAGGGGATTCTGGTTGTAAGTAGATGTTGATGGATGCTGAGGATTTTAGTGTTGAAGAATGTGAGGAACTTGTTGGATTGTTTGGGGGAGGGGTCAGCAGGGAGGTTGACAGGGGGCTGAAGGAGACAGTTGACTGTGGAGAAGAGGACTTGGTCTGGATTTTTTTCCAGAGTTGATGAGTAGAAGGCTGTTTTAGCAGCTGAGAGGAGATTTTTTTATTTGATAAGGAGATCTCTGTATGCTTGGGAGTGGATTTCAATACGAGTTATTTTTTACAGGCGTTCGAGTTGCCGTCCAGTGGCTTTTAACTGATGTAGCTCAGGGGTGTACCAGGGAGCAGTGTGAGTGAAGGACACTGAGCAGTTTTTGAAGGGAGGTAACAAGGGTGGTGGTCAGGCAGACATTGTAATGGGTGGTGTGTTCAGAGGGGTACTTGGAGACATGACTAGGGTATGTTTCAATCATGGTTTGGAGATCGGTAGGGTTTATGTTCTTTACATTTCTAAATGTGAAGTAATGGATTACACATTGCATGGAATGGGGAATGAAGATGTCGAACAGAACATGTTTGTGGTCAGAAATTGGGAGATGGCCATTGGAGGGACAGACACCAGTGGACCAAAGTAAATCTAATATGTGACCTTTGTTATGAGTGGGGAAAGTGACATTCTGTGTTCGAGAACGACAAGTAGGGACATAAAATCTGCAGCAAGATTACAGCTGGCTATTTTGTCAAGATGAATATTAAAGTTGCCTACAAGTCATACAATGGGGATAACAAGTATTTGATACACTGCTGATTTTGCAGGTTTTCCCACTTACAAAGCATCTAGAAGTCTATATTTTTTTTATCATAGGTACTCTTCAACTGTGAGTGACGGAATCTAAAACAAAAATCCAGAAAATCACATTGTATGATTTTTAAGTAATTAATTAGCATTTTTTTGAATGACATAAGTATTTGATACATCAGAAAAGCAGAACAAATATATTTGCTCCAGATCCTTCAGGTTTCAGGGCTGTCGCTGGGCAATACGGACTTTCAGCTCCCTCCAAAGATTTTCTGTTGGATTCAGGTCTGGAGACTGGCTAGGCCACTCCAGGACTTTGAAATGCTTCTTAAGGAGCCACTCCTTAGTTGCCCTGGCAGTAAGAGCCATCTTCAATGCTCTTACTGAGGGAAGGAAGTTGTTGGCCAAGATCTCGCGATACATGGCCCCATCCATCCTCCCCTCAATACGGTGCAGTCGTCCTGTCCCCTTTGCAGAAAAGCATCCCCAAAGAATTATGTTTCCACCTCCATGCTTCACGATTAGGATGGTGTTTTTGGGGTTGTACTCACCCTTCTTCTTCCTCCAAACATGACGAGTGGAGTTTAGACCAAAAAGCTCTATTTTTGTCTCATCAGACAACATGACCTTCTCCCATTCCTCCTCTGGATGATCCAGATGGTCATTGGCAAACTTCAGATGGGCCTGGACATGCGCTGTCTTGAGCAGGAGGAACTTGCGTGTCCTGCAGGATTTTAATCCATGATGGCGTAGTGTGTTACTAATGTTTTTCTTTGAGACTGTGGTCCCAGTTCTCTTCAGGTCATTGACCAGGTCCTGCCGTGTAGTTCTGGGCTGATCCCTCACCTTCCTCATGATCATTGATGGCCCACAAGATCTTGCATGGAGCCCCAGACTGAGAGAGATTGACCGTCATCTTGAACTTTTTCCATTTTCTAATAATTGCGCCAACAGTTGTTGCCTTCTGACCAAGCTGCTTGCCTATTGTCCTGTAGCCCATCCCAGCCTTGTGCAGGTCTACAATGTTATCCCTGATGTCCTTACACAGCTCTCTGGTCTTGGCCATTGTGGAGAGGTTGGAGTCTGTTTGATTGAGTGTGTGCACACAGCAACGGTGACATTAAACAATGACTGACAAGAAACACTAGGGCAGGTGGAACTTAAATAGGGGTTACAATGGGTTAACGAGATATGTGAAACCAATCACAATGACAAGAATACAGTAAAACTAGAACTAAAACATACAGAACATAGAACTGCAACGACTGGCATGACACAATCTGTGATCGGTGCGGCTCAAGCCGCAAGACAGGAATGTGGGGGAGAGTGGGACACCAAGGCAGAGGTTGTGTTTTAGATGAGCGCAACTTCAAAAACTCTGCATTATTCAAGACAGTTGCATTATACCATCATCAGCATTACGTAAGTAAAACTTAAGGTGAGCAATGTCTTCTGCAACATTCAACATAGGTACTTTGTGCGAATGTTATGGTTTACAAGTAGCTATTGTTACACTGGAGAAAGAAAATGAGATGTTTAGGTAAAAAATACACTGGAGTAAACCCTGATTTGAAATGTGGCCTTTGTCATTCCTGTAGCTCGCTTTCTCTGGTCTTTCTATCTGATACAGGCCATATTGTTAATAGGCAGTTCAATGTCGGCTCTGGCTATTAACCTGGGATCCAAATAAATGAGATTTTTCTTCATTTTCATTTTAACTATGCTTTCTCTTCTAATCATGGTCCTAGCTAAGCCCTTTTATGGAGTACATTGCACAAAGATACATGTACACACAAGCATCATTCAATAGCTTGCTCAAGAAAAAGCACAGTTTTGATAATGAGACTAACTGCAACCTATAACTGTATGTCGATTTGGAAAAAAGCAACTGTTCAAACATTAAAGCAAGTTATACTCTTCACATTTAAGGAAGCCACAGAGGGTTGATCTGACAGATCAAGGTTTAGGATAAATTCAAATGTATATAAAAAAGGACATTCACCAATTTCTATGTGAGATTATTTTTCAAGAAAACTGTAACAACCATCACCATTTCAATGTAAATCAAAGGTTCCTAGAGGAATATAAAATAATGTTTTTATTTCAAAACATTTATAAACAAACCTTGCTCTGCCTGCCATCTATGCATTTTGATGTCCCACTGTTGATCTGTCCAGGTTGTCCAAAATACAATGTTTCTCCCTTTCTGTGTAGCTTCATCTAAAAAGGCAGTGTGGTGTTGTAGCAACTATTATATGCTATATAATTCTTAATTAAATGTTACTTCTGAAAGATAAAACATCACGTTTTAAAGTAGTGTTGCAGAATCACAGATGATGTTCAACAAATATGGTAAAGCAATAGATGTTAACACAGTTAACAAGTATTAACCAATTTGTTAAAATCAGCAACAAGGTGTTAAACAATCGATATTACTAGATACCGTGCTTATAGTAGTGTTACCAATTTAATCCTACCCCAATGTGCACAAAAAACACCTATTTGTTTTTCCTATTGGAAAATTTATTTTTAAGTAAAAAATATTCACCCCTTACCTTTCATGCAGCTTATACTTTTACAGTAAGCCAGCATATTATTACATAGGTCCCCGACCGCGCACTATGTAAACAGGGTAAACGGCAATTATGAAATTATCAAAATTCTATTCAAATTACAAACCAAACAAATGTAAAATAAGTACTGGTCTGTAGATACATGTTTGGATTTATAGATAGTGTATTTATTTCACAGAGATTTGTTTTCTGTGCGTTGTGAACCAGCTGGTATTTTCTGCGGATTCAGCAGCAGTGAATGTTGCATCATGAAGACACATGACCTCGGGAGATGCTTGGTACACCCCTCAAAGAGACTCCTGCCGGTAGGCAAGCGGTTCCTACAAGCTCATTTTGTAAGACATATAATAGAAAGTATGGTCAACAGTCTCGTAAATTTGCAAGCTGTTTATATATGTTTTACTAGGATTATTTATCTAGCTACATTGCGCATAATATTTTGGCTGGGTTATTAACTAGGCTACATGATATAGCTGGCTAGCTAGTTAGCTGCTACATGAGATGGCTCGCTAGCTAACGTACCGGTTTCTAATAATGAATCTTAGTCCTAACTCAATTTGGAATGGTGGAATTGCTTGAACTGCTTTGAATAGTTTCTGCATTTTCTGTAAAAATGTCCATGGCTTGAAATAGTTGGCTTGTGTCGATTGACGATGCCATACTGAAAGGTTATATTTTGTTAAAATGAACGTAGCTAAAACAAATATATAGCTTAATAAATTGGTGAATTTTGGTCTTGAGTTTAAAAAGATGCGGGTGGGTGCACATAATGGCGGTCACAGCAGTATTGTTAGTTTACCAATGTACAAGATTTTTCTGCACATTATTCACCATTTAACTTGAAAAGACGTTCCTAGTTTAGTTTGCTAAAAAAGATTTAGCCAAACTGCTGTCACACCCAGTCATTTAGACTATAAAGAAGTTCTAAACTATAACATTTTCCTAGCCACTGAAATTCAACACTACTGTTGTTTGCTCCTTGGGGTTTAAGGCCGGATGTTTCTGTATAAGCACTTTGTGACAGCTGCTGTTGTAAAAAGGGCTTTATAAATAAATTTGATTGATTGATTAATTCAGGGAGAAAATCTGAGTTTTCCTTTAGCTGTCTGCGGGGACCGCATCATGTGAACCCCCCGCGAAAAATTCACCAAGTTATTAGGCTATGTATTTGTTTTACCTGTGTTCATTTTAACAAAATATAACCTTTCAGTACGACATCATCAATCTGCTCATGCTAGCCTACATCATGAACGTGTTAACAACTGGATTTAAAAGAGAAGATGTTAAAATGAAGTTATGACAATCATGAAGGTTAAAAATGTAAGTAAGATGGCTGAATTGGAGCAAAAGGCGAACGAGGTCAAGAGATACTAGAAAATGGAACCTGAGGCTTCTTGGAGTTCCGGAACAGGTGCGTGAAGACAGCAAATGCAAAATGATTGAGATCTGTAAGGCTGTTATTCCCAAAGCCCACAGAAAATGTTATTAAGACGTAGATGTCGTTCATCATTTGGGAAAGCTTAAAGATGGTCGAGGACAACAATTTTCCTGTTCACCAACTGATTTACGTAAGACCTCTGGAGGCGAGCTAAAGACATTGACTACCTCATTAACCTCTTCATCACTAGGCGCCTGGCTAAAGTGCCTGCCACAAAAATGCATGCCCAAATTGAGTAGAGTATATCTCAAAAATGACAAGGGCTATAAACATAACCTTGGTATTAAATGAAAGGTAACAAATGTGAGATGTATCTTCAAGTGTAATCATTAATGTGGGTATTACTGTGTCAGAGTAGATGAAGCTAGAATACAGGATAAATTGGGAGGTTTTGATTCCGCCTGAAAGTAACTTCAGGTTGTATACGGAATGCTTTATTGCCCCTAAACAGTATGGGACCATAGCCCAATAGCTGGTGAGTACATATGTGAAGTTTGATGCCAATAAAGTAAAGTAAACCAAAGTTGTAGGGGCTTTAGTTGAAGTATGTTTTTGGCGGATTACCAAATGGAGACATTTGGGTAAATTCTGGCATCATCAGTGCCATTTGACTTTTATTTGGTACCAGACAGCAAAAGTAATTTAATGTCAGTAACATATCACTATGTGTACATTCCATCAAAATACAGCTGTTTTGACATTGCTTCAAATGTTGTCCCACACATCTATACATGTTCCCATTCAAATAAACCATACAATGGGAAAGTTTGACTCCAAACTGAGCAGATTTATTATGAACTCTAAACAACAAATTTAAAAACAAAGGTTCCACACATCCCCAAACTATAAACAATTTTGTGGTTCCTTTGGTGGGTTGTCACACAAAAAATAGACCCGTTTCACCCTAAAACCTGCTGTCGTGCCAATCCTTGAAACAGATATGCTTTGAAGTAAGTCACAAAGGGACTTGGCACTTCCTGCAGTATACAGAGGTTTTAACCAACATCTAGACATCTACAGTTCTTCCTGTCTTTTCTGGCATCATCGCCATAGTATTCTGGCATGCAGGATATTGGTGGTGGTCGTGGTGGAGAATGAGAATGTTTAGCAAAGCTCATCATTTCTGTGAGTAGATTTTCCCAGAACTTGTTCTGTGTGTACGGCTTAGTGGGGTTGTTTTTATGGAGTTATTTGTGAAGAAGGAAACTATTTACAACGGCAATAAATAAATAAAAAAAGTCTTATACAATTTTATTGTCTTGTGGTGAACACTGTAGTATCCAATCAATGCGTCGGATAAATCCACTCCACCATGCTCCTTTTGTAGTCAGCTACTGCATCAGGGATGGGCACAGTCTTTGTCTACCATGCACCACCCTCTTTTACCTTCCTTTTGACAGTTTGTCCACTAAATGCTTCATGTACAGTAGAGCACATGGTTACCTCACGTGTATCCATCCATTTTTGGTTACGTTCAAATATATGTTCTAAAACAATTTGGGTTGAAAACAGAGAGCTATCTTGCATAAACGGAACTAAAACAATGTTGGTAATTGCCATTATTGACCAGTGACCAGTGGTGTTGTTTTCATCACAATGGGAACTGACCCCTATGCCTTCCCATCATTCCTACATTGTAGAGGTCATGTTTCCATGTGTAATGACATAGTAGAAGCGCAATTTGTGATTGGGCATCAAGGAATCGACCACTAAAAAAGGAAGACTTGGATTCTCCGGCGCATAATGGTGACCGGTTTTGGTGCAAATCCCCCTTTTTTCTCACGCAGGCTGTGATAGCCATAGGAACAAAAACTGTGTACCAATCTCTTGGTTAGAATGACTAGATATTAGCTAAAGTCAGCCGTACAATTCTAGTGATTACTTTTCTAGATATTTATAGAAATGTTGCCTACACTATGCGCTCCGGTTGGTGACCATTTTTAGTGGAGTCTACTTTTGGCTGTGGTACCAATCGCTTCATTATAATATTTTTAGCTCATTTTTGTTCAAGTATTGTCGTATTGTGCTCATTGAAACAACCACACTGTCTTTTTCCAGAGCAGCCTGTATTTTGCCTGAATTTACCTGTGGATTTTTCTTTGTATCCCGCACAATTCTTGTGGCAGTTTTGGCTGAAATCATTCTTTGTGTACCTGACCATGGCTTGGTATCAATAGAGCCCTGAATTTTCCACTTCTTAATAAGTGATTAAACAGTACTAACTGGCATTTGCAAGGCTTTGGATACATTTGTATATCCTTTTCCTTCTCCTTTATAAAGTTCCATTACCTTGTTACACAGGTCTTTTGACACTCCTTTTTTGCTCCCCATTTCTGCGTCCACGTGAGAACTAACAAATTAATTGATTATTTATACACAGACACTAATTGCAATTTAAAAAGCCACATGTGTGAGAAATTCACCTTCAATTGCCATTTCCCCCTGTGTATATCACCTTGTGTGTCTGTAACAAGGCCAAACATTCAAGGGTGTGTAAACTTTTGACCAAGGCCATTTGGGTGATTTCTGTTATCATTATGATTTAAAAAGGAGCCAAACAACTATGTGATAATAAATGGCTTCATATGATCCCTATCCTTAAATAAAATACACTTTTTTTACATGATCTTTCACATTTTCAATAACAATGTCAAAATTTCACAAATTCTGCCAGTGTATGCAAACTTATGAGCACAACTATAAAAGGAATCAATGTCAAGGTTTGACTTTTCATCATGCTAGAATACATTAGAACACAGTTCTTGGACAAGTGAATTGGAATAAGGTTGTGCTGGTTTCTAGTAAATATTGTGTAACTAATAAGATCAAAGAAGATAAAACAGAAGTAAAGAGATTTAAACTTGCAATTGATAACAACTGTATTTTTTGTGGATATAACCCAGAAACAACTGAACATTTGGTTTGGGAATGTTCTCATTTCAGAAAATGTTGGAGTGATCTTGAAAACTTTATCTTAAGGGAAACAAATATAAATATTTGTTTAAAATAATCTGAAGTTATGCTCTATTTTAATTCACATAATATAAACCCAACTTACATTTTATTGTAAACCTGTTTATCTTTCATACATTAAATTAAATGATTAGAGAAAAAGAAAATCTTAAATTTATTTCAAATGGAAATGAAATACTACGTTGAATCAGTAATTGTGAGAATAAGAAAGCAGTAAAACTTTTAAAAAGACGCTGAATAGTAGATCCAATCCTATTCATTTCATTGGTCATTGACAATCGTCATGCCCTCACTCCAGGTTTTCTTTATCGGATAGGGTTATAGCTCCCCAGCTCTGTCGCCATGTGTTGGAGTTTACCCCGGTGAACGAGAGGGTCGTTTCCCTGCGCCTACGGGTCGGGGATAGGTCTCTCACTGTTGTTTGTGCCTACGGGCCGAACGGCAGTGCAGAGTATCCGACCTTCTTGGAGTCTCTGGGAGGGGTGCTGGAAAGTGCTCCGACTGGGGCTCTATCGTTCTACTGGGGGACTTCAACGCCCACGTGGGCAATGACAGTGACACCTGGAGGGGCGTGATTGGGAGGAACGGCCCCCCAGATCTGAACCCGAGCGGTGTTCAGTTATTGGACTTCTGTGCTAGTCACTGTTTGTCCATAACGAACACCATGTTCAAGCATAAGGGTGTCCATCAGTGCACGTGGCACCAGGACACCCTAGGCCACAGGTCGATGATCGACTTTGTTGTCGTTTCATCTGACCTGCGGCCGTATGTCTTGGACACTCGGGTGAAGAGAGGGGCGGAGCTGTCAACTGGTCACCACCTGGTGGTGAGTTGGATCCGATGGCGGGGGAGGAAGCTGGACAGACTTGGCAGACCCAAGTGTACTGTAAGGGTCTGCTGGGAATGTCTGGCCGAGACTCCTGTCAAAGAGATCTTTAACTCCCACCTCCGGCAGAGCTTCGACTGGATCCCGAGGGAGGCTGGAGATATTGAGTCCGAGTGGACCATGTTCTCCACCGCCATTGTCGAAGGGGCCGCTCGGAGCTGTGGCCGTAAGGTCTCCGGTGCCTGTCGAGGTGGCAATCCCTGAACCCGGTGGTGGACACTGAAAGTAAGGGATGCCGTCAAGCTGAAGAAGGAGTCCTATCAGGCCTGGTTGGCTTGTGGGACTCCTGAGGCAGCTGACCGGCAGGCCAAGCGGGCTGCAGCCCGGGTGGTTGTGGGAGGAGTTCGGTGAGGCCATGGAGAAGGACTATCGGCTGGCCTCGAAGAGATTCTGGCAAACCGTCCGGCGCCTCAGGAGAGGGAAACAGTGCCCTACCAACGCTGTTTACAGTAGAGGTGGGTAGCTGTTGACCTCAACTGGGGATGTTGTCGGGCGGTGGAAGGAGTACTTTGAGGATCTCCTCAATCCCGCCGTCACGTCTTCCATTGAGGAAGCAGAGGATGAGGGCTCAGAGGTGGACTCGTCCATCACCCGGGCTGAAGTCACTGAGGTGGTCAAGAAACTCCTCGGTGGCAAGGCACCGGGGGTGGATGAGATCCGCCCTGAGTACCTCAAGTCTCTGGATGTTGTGGGGCTGTCTTGGTTGACACGCCTGTGCAACATTGCGTGGCGGTCTGGGACAGTGCCTCTGGGATGGCAGACCGGGGTGGTGGTCCCTCTTTTTAAGAGGTGTTCCTACTACAGGGGGATCACACTTCTCAGCCTCCCCGGGAAAGTCTATGCCAGGGTACTGGAAAGGAGAATACGGCCGATAGTAGAAACTCGGATTCAGGAGGAACAGTGTGGTTTTCCTCCGGGCCGTGGAACAGCAGGGCTACCCTTTGTCGCCGGTTTTGTTCGTAATTTTTATGGACAGAATTTCTAGGCACAGCCAGGGGCCGGAGGGTGTCAGGTTTGGGGACCACACAATTTTGTCTCTGCTCTTTGCGGATGATGTTGTCGTGTTGGCCCCTTCAAACCAGGTTCCTTCAGCATGCACTGGGACGGTTTGCTGCCGAGTGTGAAGCGGTGGGGATGAGAATTAGTACCTCAAAATCCGAGGCCATGGTCCTCAGTCAGAAAAGGGTGGCTTGCCCACTTCAGGTTGGTGGAGAGTGCCTGCCTCAAGTGGAGGAGTTTTAGTATCTAGGGGTCTTGTTCACGAGTGAGGGAAGGATGGAACGGGAGATTGACAGACGGATCGGTGCAGCTTCTGCAGTAATGCGGTCGATGTATCGGTCTGTCGTGGTGAAGAAAGAGCTGAGCCGCAAGGCGAAGCTCTCGATTTACCGGTCAATCTACGTTCCTACTCTCACCTATGGTCATGAGCTTTGGGTCATGACCGAAAGGACAAGATCCTGGATACAGGCGGCCGAAATGAGCTTTCTCCGCAGGGTGGCTGGGCAATCCCTTAGAGATAGGGTGAGAAGCTCGGTCACCCGGGAGGAGCTCAGAGTGGAGCCGTTGCTCCTCCACATCGAGAGGGGTCAGCTGAGGTGGCTTGGGCATCTGTTTCAGATGCCTCCGGAACGCCTTCCCGGGAAGGTGTTCTGGTCCCGTCCCACTGAGAGGAGACCCCGGGGAAGACCTAGGACACGCTGGAAGGACTATGTCTCCCGGCTGGCCTGGGAACGCCTCGGTGTCCCCCCGGAAGAGCTGGAGGAAGTGTCTGGGGAGAGGGAAGTCTGGGCATCTCTGCTTAGACTGCTGCCCCCGCGACCCGGCCCCGGATGAAGCGGAAGAAGATTTATGTATGTATGTATGGATAGGGTTATGCTCATGATTAGACTATTTAAATTGATATAGTCCTCCAAAAACAAACAACAACAATAATAGTCTTAACTTTATAATCTATGATTCTTTCTTTTTACTTTCTTTTTTTAAAGGAACTCAAAGAAAAATATGCCTACAAAAATATTGTTTGCCCAAGTAAAAAAACTAGTATGCTTAAGGTGTATTCTTTTAGAACCATATTTGTTTTACTTTAAATACTATTTTAAAACATTGTGGTTATCTAAATATAGTTAGGTCCTGAAATAATTGGACACTGACAAGTTTTGTTATTTTGGCTGTTTACCTAAATGTATTCAAGTTACAGTTAAAAAATATAAATTGATTTTATCGAGTTTCTCAGCTTTAATGTGAGGGTATTCACATCCAAATTGGAGGAAATGTTTTGGAATTACAGCTCTTTAATATTTAGCCCCCTCTTTTTCAAAGGGAACAAAGTAATTGGACAATTGACTCAAAAGCTGTTTCATGGACAGGTGTGGGCTATTCCTTTGTTATTTCTTCATCAATTAAGGTCTGGAGTTGACTCCAGGTGTAGCATTGTGTGCAAGCTGTTGCTATGAACCCACAACATGCGATCAAAGGAGCTCTCGATGCAAATGAAACAGGCCATCCTTTGGCTGCCAAACAAAAATCCATCAAAGAGATAGCAGGAACATCAGGAGTTGCCAAATCAACAGTTTGGTACATTCTGCGAAAAAAATAATGCACTGGTGAGCTCTGCAACACGAAAATGCCAGGATGCCCATGGAAGTCAACAGTGGTGGATGATCTTAGGATCCTATCTATGCTAAACAAAAAACCCTTCACAACATCCAGCCAAGTGAAGAACACTCTCCAGGAGGTAGGCATATCATTATGCAAGTTTACCATAAAGAGAAGACTTCAAAAGAGCAAATACAGAGGGTACACCACAAGGTGCAAACCATTCATATGCCTCAAGAATAGTAAGGCCAGATTTTGCCAAAAAAAAGTCTAAAAAAGCCAGCCCAGTTCTGGAACAGTACTCTTTGGTCAGATGAAACTAAGTTCAACTTAGTTGAATGATGGAAACAGAATGATGGGAAGAAAAAAGTATGGAGAAGGCTTAGAATGGCTCATGATCCAAAGCATACCAAATTATCTGTAAAACACGGTAGAGGCAGTGTGATGGCATTGGCATACATGGCTTCCAATGGAACTGGGTCGCTAGTGTTTACTGATGATGTGACAGAAGACAGAAGCAGCCGGATGAATTCTGATGTGTATAGGGATATATTATCTGCTCAGATTCAGCCAAATTCAGCAAAATTGATTGGACGGCGCTTCACTGGTGGACAATGACCCAATCATACTGCGAAAGCAACCCAGGCGTTTTGTAAGGCAAAGAACTGGAAAATTCTGCAATGACCGAGTTAATCACCTGATCTCAACCCGGTCGAGCATGCATTTCACTTGCTGAAGACAAAACATAAGGCAGAAAGACCCACGAACAAACAACAACTGAAGCCCGCTGCAGCAAAGGCCCAGCAATGCATCACAATGGAGGAAACACAGCGTTTGGTGGTCCATGCATTCCAGACTTCAAGCAGTCATTGCCTGCAAAGGATTCTCGACAAAGTATTAAAAATTTACATTTTATTTATGATAGTGTCCAATTAGTGTCAAATATTTGTCCAATTACATTTGAGTCCCTGAAATAAGGGGACTGTGTATAAAAATGGTTGCAATTCCTTAATGTTATATACAATATTTTTGTTCAACCCCTTGAATTAAAGTTGAAAGTCTGCACTTCAATTCGATCTCGGTCTGCACTTCATTTCAAATCCATTGTTGTGACATACAGAGCCAAAATTATTTAAATTGCATCAGTGTCTAAATATTTCCTGACTTAACTGTATGTATCTGTGTTAAAGTGGAAACACGTATTTCATAATTAAGTATGAAACATGATTGAAAATTTGATTTTAGTTCGGCTAAACTTGCCTGCGAAGTGTAACTGTTGAAATTGAAGTGTTAAGAAGTCAATATCCAGGAATTTCCAGAAAATCCAGATGATTGGTTAACACTAGAACCGCCAGGCCTTTCAGACCCCCAGTATCAGCCAGAGATTATGTCGTTTCTTGTCATTAGCATATGAATCGGCCCCTATTAGCATACACATTCTCTGCCAGAGCATCAGTTCAAGTACTGGGTCATTGTCAAACTGTATAGAATAGCATAAAAAATTATGAATTACAGAATTGGTTAATGAATTTGAAAAAATTAATGTTTGTAATGAAGGCTGTATCATATGAAAATAACGACTAAAAAAATAATACATAGAACTATTATTTCTAAGAACACAGGCTATATTAAGCCCTACAAATGTACAACATTAAAATTACACAACACTTAAATTATTTAAAATAAATCCATTACAATTTAGTTTAAATTTTGATGATGTACAAGGTAAAATAAGAGACATTATTGACCAGTTTGTGACAATCAAAGGATATTCATAGCCGAACATAGGCCTAAAGCACTTTTTGTTGGATGAATACGATACATTTGATAAATAAATAAATAAAGGAAAGGATGATTTACAGTTGCCTACTGTCATGGTGGCTCACGTGATCACGTCAGCCTCCAGCTGCTAGCACCGCATTCACGGAACACCCTGGACCCTCCACTATTACACACACCTGTTCCTCATCACATCACCCTGGACTTCCCATCATTACGCACACCAGATCCTCATTACCACAGCCTATAACTGCCCTTCACAGCCTTCTCTTCAAGTAAAAACATTGCAGTGTATTATTCAATTAATTTTATTTGTATATTTGATTCGCAGAGTAAAAGGATGATCAAAGACTGATTCACGGTAACCTACATGAATAACGCATCTCGCTCAAACTTCTAACCCACAGTCAGCACACAGCTACAGCTGTTTATGTGAGCAAGACCGTCAAACAACATGGTTGCACTGCACACAGTCCTCTTTGGTCTTGTTCCGTGTGCAATTGCCGACTCGACACCATGTCTTCTTGTCGGGTGTGAAATGTTTAGGCTTGGGAAAAGGATGAGTGGGACGTGCTGCCTCCTTGGCGGCTTGCTTCTTGGCTTTCTTGGCTTTCATGTAGTTTTCACAAAGCTCACATGCCAGATCCATTATGAAATGTCTTCTGTAGATTGTTTTGTTGAGACCTTGCTTGTACAGCAAGTTTGCGTTGATAGCAGCCATGTCTAAAATGTTGTAGAACACAACAGGCCAGCAACGAGTACCTCCTTTCAAGGGTATCGATGCCAACCTATTGCACAAAAAAAAGATTACGATTAAATAGAAAAATTAGACCAATAATAAAATAACAGGATATAATTTAGTGCAAGATACATATAGACTAAAGCTATTTGGCAGACGCCTTTGAGTGATTGTCATTTTTTTCTTGGGTCTGCTGCTGATGGCTACGGTTGGATGCATGGTGAAGAGAAGGTAAACACTCTTGTTCTTCCTACATCTGTACACTATAAGCGTAGCATTCCCATTCTCCATCAGTTGTGGAGTAGAGCTCCGCTTGTGTGTTGTTTTGCGTGCAGGGTGGCAGCTCCTGTCTCTGTTTGTTCATGGATCCCAGAAGGCTGGTTTTCTTCGCCATCAATTTCTCTGGCAGGGAAAGTGATGTAAAAAAGTTGCTCACTTAAAAAAAAAAAACACTTGCTCCATGTGGTTTGAATGATGACTTTTCTTTGCATGTCATGCTTTAGGATAAATTCTGTAATTTTTCCTGTGATGGTTTAACTTACAATGCATTTAACTATATGATGATAAACATAGTCACTGATGAAGTTATGAAACTCTGATTTGTTGCTTTATGGATTCATTGAGTCATTAATAGATTGTATACATATTAACTCATTAATATTACTATTGCAATTATACAATTATGATGTCATGATTGAGTAAGATTGTTGCCATGTGCTGTTATTTCTGAATATATTTATTTGCCCTAAGTTTTCATACTTGCAAGCAGAGACAATCAATCAATCCATCAAATGTATTTATAAAGCCCTTTTTACAACAGCAGTTGTCACAAAGTGCTTTACAGAGACACCCGGCCTTAAACCCCAAGGAGCAAACAACAGTAGTGTTGGATTTCAGTGTCTAGGAAAAACTCCCTAAGAAGGACGAATTTTAGGAAGAAACCTAGAGAGGACCCAGGCTCAGAGGGGTGACCAGTCCTCTTCTGGCTGTGTCAGATATTAAGAGTCCAATTAGAATAATAAATACATTTCTCTGGGCTAAATCCAGAGTCTATTTGATTCTAGACTAGGTCAAAAGTATGACCAGGTGGACAGGGACAGCAACGGGCCCCCCAAACCAGGTACTCCGCAGGTGTGGACCAGGACCTCATCTCCTCCTAAAATTTAAAACTGGAGGAGGCTGAGAAAAGTTAGAAAGGGCATTCCTCATATCCCCCAGCACCATAATATAACAGCGTAACACCTTGTAACTGAGACGGGGGTGTCCGGCGACACCCGGGGGAGGCTCCGGACAGGGCCCAACAGGCAGGAAATCAATCCACCCACATTGCCAGGCATCAACCAAAGGGACACCCACCAACGTCAACCCCCCTGAAAGAGGGCAGAGTATTGCCAGCAGTGTACAGCCCAATTGCACAAGTGCGCAACAGAGAGGCAACAACAAGCCAGTGACTCTTCCCCCGAAAGGCATTGTGTGAGAGTATCTTTTTTACACTTGTGGTCACATTTCTGCCTTTGCCTGTGAACGGCTCTATCAAAACCACAGTCTCTGAAAGTCACTCACCCTCTGGCCTGGTTTAATCCTTCTCAAGATATGGATAGCCATTGAGCATGTACTTCAATTGCTATAGTCAAAGAGAGATAATAGAATGTGTATTTTGTTTCTCTCTCCTAATAATAACAGTAACGTTTAAACGTGTACGTTTTTTGAATTGGTAATCTGCAATTGGTAAAAATGTCAGTTTTTTGATGAATTAGCCAACACAAGAAGCTGAATCTTCAATTGAAAAATGGTAATATATGATACATACACTCACCTAAAGGATTATTAGGAACACCTGTTCAATTTCTCATTAATGCAATTATCTAATCAACCAATCACATGGCAGTTGCTTCAATGCATTTAGGGGTGTGGTCCTGGTCAAGACAATCTCCTGAACTCCAAACTGAATGTCAGAATGGGAAAGAAAAGTGATTTAAGCAATTTTGAGCGTGGCATGGTTGTTGGTGCCAGACGGGCCTGTCTGAGTATTTCACAATCTGCTCAGTTACTGGAATTTTCACGCACAAACATTTCTAGGGTTTACAAAGAATGGTGTGAAAAGGGAAAAACATCCAGTATGCGGCAGTCCTGTGGGCGAAATTGCCTTGTTGATGCTAGAGGTCAGAGGAGAATGGGCCGACTGATTCAAGCTGATAGAAGAGCAACTTTGACTGAAATAACCACTCGTTACAACCGAGGTATGCAGCAAAGCATTTGTGAAGCCACAACATGCACAACCTTGAGGCGGATGGGCTACAACAGCAGAAGACCCCACCGGGTACCACTCATCTCCACTACAAATAGGAAAAAGAGGCTACAATTTGCACAAGCTCACCAGAATTGGACAGTTGAAGACTGGAAGAATGTTGCCTGGTCTGATGAGTCTCGATTTCTGTTGAGACATTCAGATGGTAGAGTCAGAATTTGGCGTAAACAGAATGAGAACATGGATCCATCATGCCTTGTTACCACTGTGCAGGCTGGTGGTGGTGGTGTAATGGTGTGGGGGATGTTTTCTTGGCACACTTTAGGCCCATTAGTGCCAATTGGGCATCGTTTAAATGCCACGGCCTACCTGAGCATTGTTTCTGACCATGTCCATCCCTTTATGACCACCATGTACCCATCCTCTGATGGCTACTTCCAGCAGGATAACGCACCATGTCACAAAGCTCGAATCATTTCAAATTGGTTTCTTGAACATGACAATGAGTTCACTGTACTGAAATGGCCCCCACAGTCACCAGATCTCAACCCAATAGAGCATCTTCAGGATGTGGTGGAACGGGAGCTTCGTGCCCTGGATGTGCATCCTACAAATCTCCATCAACTGCAAGATGCTATCCTATCAATATGGGCCAACATTTATAAAGAATGCTTTCAGCACCTTGTTGAATCAATGCCACGTACAATTAAGGCAGTTCTGAAGCCGAAAGGGTTCAAACACAGTATTAGTATGGTGTTCCTAAAAATCCTCTAGGTGAGTGTATCTGTCTGAAAAAAGGTTATTTACTCTGATATATGGGTCATTGGATACAAAGTTTATTATTATTATTTTAAACACTGTTCGTTGCTGCACTTAGTTGACATGCAGACTCTGCTTGCATGTGACTAAATGATGAGCGAGGAACAGCCAAAAAAGACTGAAATGGAGAATTTGGTTGCAAAAAGAAATGCATCATCAATTACATGGAAATATTTCAGTTACAGACAGGATTATGTTGACCAAAAACAGGTATTTTGTCGAGAGTGCCTTGCAATTTTTACCACAACCCGACCAATTTGTTTGATCATTTAAGGCGGCATCACAAATCTTCATATGATGAGTGCAAAGCATCGCAATGCCATCTAAAGCTAAAATCTATTTAGGATGCATTTGCCATTATTACATCATATGAGAAAGGTTCCAAACAGCAGAGAGAAATCACAGATTCAATAACATTTCACTTCGCCAAAGACATGGTACCAATTAACACTGTTACCAAATAGGGTTATAAAAACATTATCCGGTCGCTTGACAAGCGGTATGTAATGCCATCACGCAACAATTTTTCTCATGTTACAATCCCAGAGCTGTACAAGAAATGCAAGGCACAAGTTTAAAAAGAGCTGTCACAAGTGGAATATTATACAGCAACAATGGACTTGTGGTCCAGTCGGACAATGGAGCCCTACATAAGTCTGACCGTACACTTTATTAATGAGGACTTCCAGCTGAAAAGTCTGAAAAGACAATTTTCATGAGTTTCATACATTTTAATTGTTGAGGTTGGGGCTGGGGAAGAATGAAGGATACATCCTGTCAGGTTGAAAGCCAAAGCTCTTTCTGAAAACATCCTGTATTTTTTCATATTGCAATATATATTGCAGAACAACTAAACATTGCAAGGTCAGTTATTTCCCATATTGTGCAACCCTACTGGTCACCCTATTTAGTAATTTCTTTTAAAAAGTTGTAAGTTCCGCAATGGTGCAGGCTTAGGGTTGTTGACTCCCAATATTACTTGTTATGGTGCGAGATCGAATCCAGATTATGTTTAATGTTTGAGTGCAAACAATGCTGTTTATTGTATTGTATAATAATTAGTTTTATTTTGTGTATCTTATGACACTCTTGCCTTTATAATACAAAACATTAGAACGGATGCAGAGTTGGAAAATGCTCGCTGGAAATGCAAGAAGGACACGGGATACGAACTGGGCATTACAATTTCCCTATGGAAAGAGCATGCCTAACCACAGCGCTACAAAGTCATGTTGGATGATGTGTAAAATATGTCTATATGATCATTCAACATTGGATATTCATTCTTGACCAACAGGTGACACCACTGTGCAGTGAGTTTCAAAATCGTGAGAAATAAAACCGATTTTCGAACCATTTTGATGAAAGCCTCAAACACTTCAGAAAGCCTCAGTTGCCCATCACTAGGTAAAGGTACAGACGGGGCGAGGGCTAAAGACACAGTCGGTGAGATGTCCAAGGCAAGGGTCATAGTCAAGTCCAAAAGTAGCTGTAACGGTAGTTAATGGCACAAACAGACAATCTGTCACGAGGTCTGGTGGAGAAATGCTGGCTTAAGTACTGTGGCTGGAATGAGAGAACTAGTGATAATCAGTATATTTCTCGGGGGAAGGAGATCTGCTAGAGTGGGTGCCTGTGTGAGTGTCTTGTGCTGGGGAGAGAGGTGATCACCTGAGGGACACATGGATCTTACACATTCATCTATCATGCATTCAGTGAATGATGATTAGCGCCTGAGTGACATTAGCAGCTGCCTGGGTACCAACGCTATGTGCCATTGGCTTATTGACCAATTAAGTCGGAAAATGGGACAAAAACAGGTAAATAGTCTCTTAATAGTTTTCTGTTTGTCAGTTTAGAATTCAGACAACGGAACAATGTAATATACGCCTATTTTGGAAAATTCATGGAATGATGAGCGTGGAGCTTTCAAAATGGCTATTTTATTTTTAATTACCAACTCGAACACCAATTTCCGTAGGCATTTGGTGGTCCTAGTGTTAAAATATTTTTATATTGCGACTTCTCTGTACTGACCTTTCACTTCTCATCATTACACAGATTTTTACTTGTATGAACACACACTGAAATAGGCCTTTTCATGCTGTGAATGAGACTGCGATAATCACAGTTTTGGCTCCATTTAGACTCCATTTAGCAGATAGTGATGGTGACGGGGCACAGTCATAAAGAAAGAGACAAAGGAAGTGAGTAAGGAAGCCACATCACTCCATCCATCCTATTTTCTGTGTTTCTTCCTGTTACAACAGATACGTGAAACAGGATGAATAGGAGCTTACTAAACTATTATAGAGCTGTTACACACACACACAATGAACCATCTCCTCCACTCTTGTGCAGTAGATAGCGTAGCCAGACATCGTTAATGGGTGGGCCAGCGGAAATGTGGCTGGGCCAAAGTTAAAGCACTCAAATCATCATAGAACTATAATTAAAAGCATTCTCTGTGACTACCCTAACATAAAATATGTCCACTTAATCATGCCTAACCTTGCACAGCAAAACCATTTAACATCTGATTTTGCATTATTCACCAAACTGGCTTGACATTCCAATCTGCCCAACTACTTTCTGGAAACCTTTCTAGGACGTAACAAAATATTTTAATAATGATTATCTATGGGGTCTCCCAAGTCACACGGCAGTCTAACTCACAGCCTCACAGCGACAGAAGCATGCAGGAGTTGACTTATTGCAGTGGTATTCAAATATGGGCCTAGAAGCCAGTTCCTCTAAATTTGTATCACAATCCCCCAATCAGGGACATATTAGACCTGGGACACCAGGTGGGTGCAATTCATGATGAGGTAGAACAGAAGGCTAAGGCCCTGATTAGAGGGTTGCAATGGAAAAATGGAATGGAACTTGCTTTGAGCGACAGTTTTGAATGCCAGTGTTTTTAGTATGAGACTGAATGCAAACCAAATAAATGTGATCAATTATAAATGATATAGTCTATAACACAAAAATGGGTCTGAATACTTTCTGAAGGCACTATTTTTAGGTAGAAGCACAATAAAATAGCTTGTAGTAAACATTTATTATTCAAAAAATATTCTCTGTTTTTGTCATATTTACAAGATCATGTGGCTTTGTTCAAATTAAAACAGCAATTTCTCCATTGTTCACACCTTGTTTCAACTTGGTGTACTTTTGGTGAACCATATACAGTAGAACGTAGGGTGCCATCTGGAAAACTCCCAGCTACAGCTCCGGAAAAAATTAAGAGACCACACCACCTTATTCTTTCCTTTCCCAAAAAGTCAAAAAGGAAGGTTTTGAGTGAAGAACAGAAGGGTTAAAATTGAGAGACAACTGCAAATTGAACGCTTCTGTTCCTCACTCAAACTGTTATTTGCAACCAATGGGTGTGGACTTCAGCCAATCAAAATCATATCTCCAGATGTCGATCACATGACATCCAATGATCAATTCCTCCGGTAGCTATATAGAATATAAGTCAGAGAGCAATCAACACATGATTGGTTAACTGGGAATATAAAGCATAGTGAGAAAAATTGTTTGGAATACAAATGCAACGCAAGAGAAAACGTGCATTCTGGTACGTTCTTTAATGTTCTTCTTGACGAGGTAGAGGCCCCAGCACTCATCCATCAAATAATATTAGCAGTACGATGCGAGGTTTCAGACACTTTTTGTTAATTAGCCTACTTCTTGTTTTACGTACGTTTTTCTTTGTCCTCAGTTGACCAATTGCATTCAGTTACATTTACATCCAGGCACGCACTTATCCAATTTGTCTAAATACATGTGTCTAATTCAAAACTGTTTTGATAAATGTTATTCGTTCTATTGTCTTGATATTAACTGTTTGCGACCACTCCTCTCATGTTGAGGGAGGCACTATTTCACAAAAACAGTGAAGTGCCTGTTAAGATCGTTTAAGATGGACTAACGAGTAGACCAGAGCACTTGTTAATTATTGAGCGGTGTTATGTGCCACTTAAGTAACGATGCTACAGGAAATGCACTGATAAAATAACAAGGCTCTTGCGTGCATCTTACGATCATCTTTGTGCTTTGGAAAACTGGGCCCAGAAATTCGGGGCCTAAACCATTCAGTGATTTAAAAATGAAAAGCACCACTTTAAAATATATTCTGTAACTGAATGGAAGCCAGTGCAAAGATTTAAGAACCCGAGCTCTGTTCTCTTGGTCCTGGTTAACAGTGCAGCAGGAGCATTCTGAATGAGCTGCAGCTGTTTTACAGTCTTTTTGGGGAGTCCAGTTAAGAGGCCATTACAGTAGTCAAACCTACTAGAGATAAAAGCATGTATGAGCTTCTCTTGGACTTTTTGGGACACCAAGCCCTTGATTCTGGCTATATTTTTAAGATGTTAGAATGCTGTTTTGGTGACCGCTTTGATATGACTGTTAAATATGAGGTCTGAGTAAATCAGAACACCAAGATTACGCACTTGGTCCCTGGTTTTAAGGGCCAGAGAATCCAGCTCTTTCCTAATACTAGTTATTTTATTTTTGTTGCCAAACACAATAATCTCTGTTTAATCTTGGTTTAATTGTAGACAATTTTGGTTCATTCAGGTATTTAAGTGCTTTATACAGTGAATGAGTCTGTTGAGCTGTTGTCATACGGTTTGAGAGCCATATATATTTGATTATCATTGGCATATCTATGGTAGTTAATGTTTTTGTTCTGTAGAATTTGGTCCAGATGTATCATATAGAGATTGAACAGAAGCGGTCCGAGAATACGTTTTCTGTAGAATACTTTTTTTTTAAAGTATTCTTCATTAAATTCTCACTTCAAATGTACATGGCACTGTAGATGTTAGCAGTACAGTTCTGGATTCTTGCTATGTATCGTCAACGTTTATGAAAATACAGTTAATCACAATTAAAAAGATGTATGCAATAAAATTAGGAAGTGTAAGACTTAACTTATTAATTCTGGCAGCCCTAATTATGACACAATTACTTTTTTCCGAATTCTGGGACTATTCTCACACTTTAGCTTTCATTAACAACTTAATAATATGAAGACACATCTGTCTATGTGTGTACATGCGCATGTGCGTATGTGTTTGAGCAGGTTTTACCAGCAGCCTGAATCTCTTGTGTTTAATTAACTGCCTAACCTCCCTTAGGATCTTTTCATCCTTAGACAGAGCTCCCTATTTCACTGCAGTCAACACACAAAAGTACACTCACACGCACCTATACACACACTCAAACTCTATCATTAACCTGTGATATTTGCTGAAGGGGTATTTAGAAATGTTTCTCTCTAACTGTTCATTAGATCTTGATTAGACAATATTCCGTAGCCAGAAGGAAAATGTAGGCAGTTTAGGTATCGAAATTGGAAGGAATATGGGAGAGAAAGGGAGATGAACATGTCTTTGGAAAGTAAAAGTGTCCTAATTTTTTTTAAATGAATGACATGGCAATCAAGTTGAATGAAGATAGGGGTGCAGGTGGTGAAAATGGATGAAAAGGTGTGAATCTCTTTCATCCTATACTCGATATATAGCTCTGGAAAAAATTGGTCCTGGTTAACAGTGCAAAGAAACATTTCTTTCCTTTCATAAAAAGTTGAAAAGGAAGGTTTTGAGGAACAGAAGGGTTAAAATCAAGACACCACTGCAAATTGAACTCTTGTTCCTCACTCAAAACTTTCCTTTTCACATTTTTTGGAAAGGAAAGAAAAAGGTGCAGTGGTCTCTTAATTTATTCTGGGGCTGTATGTAAGTAGAAATTAACTCTTTGAGAAAGGGGGCATTACACAAACACACACATTTCATGATATTAAACTCACTCAACCTTCACACACCCCATTATAACCAACCCCCACATCACATAATTATATTGGAACTCTCTGCCCTGACACAAATACACACACTGTGATGGCAACACATACAACCCACTCACATACAAGCACACATTTTAACTCTTCACGTTTTCCGTCAGTGCACTCCATATTTCTATAGTCCAGTGATTTGGTTAATTACAACCAATTAGAATGTCCAGGAACAAGTGGAGTATACCATTTTTACTGTGGGTGAGTTACTAATAACCCCTGCATTACAAGAGCGATACATTATAAGAGCAGTATATTGGGAACTTTGCAGTTCCCCCTCCCATGTCAAGGCCAAAGGGTCCGATACTGTTTCCCAATAAACTATGTTTGGAGGTTAAAGAAAAAAAAGAAAAAAAAAGAAAAGGAAAATAAAATGGAACATGCTTCTTTTTTACTTCTAGAAGAAACGCACCGGACCCATTCCTCCTGTTCCTCTATAAAAGATAAATGAAACAGAGAAGCAAAGTTGTGGTTAAGATTTTACGAACACACTAGATTTACATGCTCGCGCACACACACACATTTCTATAATTTTTAAACCTGAACCATAATTCTTTGAGACGTTATAACCTTTTCCCCCTTTCCTCTCTGGGCTGATAGCATTTTGATGAGGCTAATACAAATTAATGAGCATGTTGAATGGTTTTATATCAGATGATCACCCTATCTGAGAGGAATTTAGACCTTTTCTCTCTTTCTTTAGACCTTTTCTCTCTTTTCAGCAAACACACAGACACACACACCCTGATGTTCCTTAAAGCATGGTTTTCAATCTGTTTAATAAAAGAAAATCTAAAAAAGCATATTCATTTTGGGATGAAACTGAGTTGAATATGTGTGTGTATATGTGTGTTTTTGATACGCCGCTCCTAGGTTCATTATGCTCTGATGTAATCCTGGCTTATATTTAGTTGTATGCCCGTGTGGGGGAGGGTGAATAGAAATGAAGGCATCTTCAATCTCTTGGTGAATAGGACAAGGTCTCCCACTCTAATTACATGGTTCACCAGAGAGACCGAGAGAAGTAGAAAGAGAGAGAAAAGAGAGGGAAATGGAGAGAGAGAAAAAAAACATTCAATGAATGTACATGGTGTTAGCATTATCAAACCTTCAGTGCGCTATGAAATGAGTACATACATAAATGAGGCATGTGGTGAAATAGAGTACAAAAGAGAGATGAATAACAAAGGGATAGAGAAAGGGTTAAGAGTCTGAGTGAGCAGATAGTGGAGAGAAAGAGGTGAGGCATCACCTAAAGAAAGAGCATTGAGTGAGAGAGAAGGAGGGGAGAGAGTGTGAATGAGAGATTGAGAGATAGACAGAGAGCGGGTGAGGAAGAGTGAGAGAGTGACTGACTGGAAGACAGAGAGCATGAGTAAGTCAGGGAGAGTGAGCGCAAATTTGTGAGTGAGTGATTGAAAGATAGATAGAGACTCTGGGACACATAAGCCACTATTTCAGAGGGGAGCAATAGACACACAAGGCAACCTGTCATTGAACAATGCTGCCGCCTCGCTCCTCTCCTCCTCTCACACGCTCTTCTCTCTTTATTCCCTTCTTGTTTTTCTTTTCATCCTCTGATATCCTATGAACTGTGGTTCCACTGAGCTACCATAATCCCAGAGAAACAGATTGGATGGCCAGGACTCAGATTACATCAAATCAATCCCCCTTCTCAAACTGATTTGTTATCAGGTATGAATTAGCAACCCAAAGGGAAGGAACAGCTCAGACTGGAACGGAGATAAATTGCTTCAGAGTTGTTTTAATTGTCTTGTCTTATTAGTTGGAGGTAGATAATTGAAGAGTGCTTGTATGTTGTCTTACCATGAGGTTTGTTTTTATTAATATTGACACTGACCTCTGTGACCTTTTGATCCTTGACATCAGATAGAGCATTTTTGCTTATTGGACATGTGGAATACCTGCCCATGGTAAAAAAAGAAATATATTATCAACTTATGTTCATAGATTTATATCCATTATAATTTGATACTTTTTGATCAGCAAGGAACAATAAATATACTTCCAAGGAAAACCAGAGAAACTGCAGTCTAGAAATAATTTTTAAGCTGTGAAAGAAACCCATTTTTGATGATGCGTGACACGGTGTATTGTCCTGCTGGAAGTATCCATTTGAAAATGGGTAGATTGTGGCCATTAAATGTCAATGACAATGCTTAAGTATCCTGTGGCATTCAAATAATGCATTTTGGTATTATGCGGCCTAATGTGTGCAAAGAAAAACTCTTTCCCCATATTATTAAACCAACACAAGATTATACCATTGACACAAGAAAGGATAGACTCATACGCTTTGCAACAAATTCTCCACCAAAATCTACAAAAGCCATTATCAGTGCAATACCAATATATTTAAATGTAAATATTGAAAATATGTACAAAATATGCTTAACTAGCTATACAGATGAATACAAATACTGTAGGTAATTTGTTACCAAAAACTCCATTGACTATGTTGTTGGATCCACAGGTGATGAATCTGTTAAATAGTATATTCCTTGTTCATAATATATGATCTGAAAATATAATAAAATGTTTACACATGCTGCACAGTGGAGGCAGGGGAAGAACACACAGATCATCCAGGTATGCCTTAGGGTATTTTGACAAGTCATAGGGATGCATACACACTAACTCATCCCTGTGGCTGTTTTAAACCTGAACCATTATGATTTCAGACGTTACATCCCTGCAGCAAATCAGAATGTACAGTTTGTAATATATGCCACTGTTGCTGAAAATGTCGTTGATGTTCAATTGATGTGGTATAACAAACTATAAAAATGCCCTTAGTCAACAAAATGCCCTTATGTTTTAGTCTCTTTTTAGTCCAATCACAGTTATTGCCTCATTAACTTACAGTAGCCTAAATATATCACCATATCAAGTAAGGTTAATGGGACATATCATTATGTTTCGCTTACATTGTTGATATAGCCTACAGTTAGGCCTGTTGTTTAAAATTGTATGCGCAGCGCTGTGCATATAATGGAAGCATGAAATGTACGAAATGTAAAAACCCAGTGGAAAAGGTGTATTGCACATGTATTAATGTTTGTGCAGTTTAATCCACATGTATGGAAATATCAGTTTGAAATGTATGAACAAGGGGAGAACAGAAGATTCAAAAATGTTTCGATAGTTAACAAATTGGGGTATACCCACATTTCCAGGCACCACACCACGGTCTTTGCCTGCGCGTATATATTGGGATGATGCGCTTTCAGAGGTCTTTTGATCACATCTGTGCATCTTGAAAAGAAACATTGAGAACCTCTCATTCCAAAAACCTCCTTTACAACTATGGGAGTTAAGAGCAAGAAATGATCTGTCATCCACTTCCTAATATCTGAAACGCATGCTTCCAAAATAGCTAGTTTAGGGGCTTCTCCATGCTTCATTGAAATATATAACTGTGTGTCATCAGCACAACAGTGAAAGTTAATATTGTGATTTCGGATTACATCGCCCAGAGGGAGCATATATAGTGAGAACAATAATGGGCCCAGAACCGAGCCTTGAGGAACTCCAATTCATACCTTTGACTTGTCAGAGGATATGCCATCCACACTAACAAACTGATATCTTTCAGATAAATACAATTTAAACCAGGCTAGAACATGTCCACGTAGCCCAATATGGGTTTCCAGTCTCTCTAAGAGAAGGGAGTGATCAATAGTGTCAAAAGCAGCACTAAGATCAAGAAGCAACAGGACGGATGCGGAACCTTTGTCTGAGGCCATTAGAAGGTCATTTGTTACCTTCACGAGTGCAGTCTCAGTACTATGATGGGATCTAAAACCGGACTGGAGTATTTCATAAATGTTTTTTGTCTTTAGGAAGGCATTCAGTTGTTGGGAAACAAATTTTTCTAAGATTTTTGAGAGGAACGGGAGATTCGATATTGGCCTATTATTGTTTAATATGTCGGGATCTAGATTAGATTTTTTAGAAGAGGCTTAATTTCCGCAATTTTTTGTGAGTTTGGTACGCATCCGGAGGAAAGGGAGCAATTTATTATGTTCAGCATTGGCTGACCTAGCACAGGAAATAGCTCCTTAAGTAATTTTGTTGGAATCGGGTCTAGCTGAGAGTTTGTGGGTTTAGAACTCATTGCAAATTTTGTAAATGTGTCGAGCGATACGGTATCAAAAAATTCAAGTGTCCCCATTGACACCTGGTCAGGGAGGTTCAGGACATTTTTTGGACAACTGAGATTTTGAGGACCTTAACTTTTTAAGGAGTCAGTTATTTGTTTTCTAATGGTGACGATCTTTTCATCAAAGTAGTTCATGTATTCATTACAACTTAAGTGAAGACCCACTTCACTTGCTAAGCTTTGCTTTTTTAACTTTGCAACTGTATCAAAGAGAAATTTTGGATTGTTTTTGTTCGCCTCAATCAGGTTGGAGAAATAAGCTGATCGAGCAGACGTGAGTGATTTTCGGTATTGTAGTGTACTGTCTATCCAGGCTAGTCTAAATACTTCCAACTTGGTGGAGCGCCACTTTCGCTCCAATTTTCTGGAGGCTTGCTTAAGTGCTCTAGTATTGTCTGTGTACCAGGGAGCAAGTTTCTTGTTGCGTATTTCTTTAGTTTTTAGTGGTGCAACTGTGTCTAATGTATTTCGCAGTATTGAGTTTAGTTCCTCGATTTGATCGTTTACAGATTTATTTACTCTGTCGTTAATGAGCGAACTTGTAAGAATATCAAGGAATTTATTTGTAGTCCGAGAATTTATAGGACGGCTTTTGAAACTCATTGTTTGGGGGGCAAGTGGATTTCTTGTTTTAACGGTAAATGTAATAAGCCAGTGATCCGATAATCCAGGATTTTGGGGGTAAATTATTAGATCTACAATATCTATTTCTCGCGACAGGACTAAATCTAAGGTATGATTGTGGCAATGTGTTGGACCTGAGACATGTTGGATGAAACCCATTGAGTCAATTATGGCTTCAAAGGCTTTTTGAAGAGGATCATTGGAGTTTTCCTCAGAATATTGAAATCGCCAAAAATTAGAATACTATCTGCTTGTTTTTGTTAGCACTACCTTGTTTAACTTTTCTCAGCCTGGAACGAGTCACAGTGGCAATAGGTAAAGCTGTACTAACTACTCTGGCTATGCTATTGACAGACTCCACTATGCTAGCAGGCTGGCTAACAGCCTGCAGCCTGACCTGCACCCTATCTCATGTTAAAGCTATAGGAGTGAGACTCCTGTCAATGTTCCTAGATAAAAGAAGAGCACCACTCCAGCTAGGATGGAGTCCGTCGCTCCTCAGCAGATCAGGCCTAGCCCTATTTCTGGGAGAGTCCCAAAAAGGCCAGTTATCTACAAACTCCACCTCCTGCGACGGGCAGAACTCCATTTTCAGCCAGCGATTGAGTTACGCAAGTCTGCTGTAGAGCTCGTCACCACCCCTAGCTGGGAGGGGGCCAAAGACAATTACTCGATGACGACACATCTTTCTAGCTAGTTTACACGCTGATGCTATGTTCTGATTCTTTAGTCTAATACTGCGTGTAATGGTAATCGCCGATGACTAAGGTTTTTAGTTTTTCAAGGCCACCGGTGGAACATGCCTGAAGATCATTCCCCTCCGAAGACGGCTCGGGCCTTGACTCCGACTCCAGTGGGGAAAACCTGTTCAAAGTCTCAGTTGGATTTAGCAACGATTCAGGTTTAAACAGCATTTCTTCCCAGTGACCAAGAGAAAGTTATTGCCCAGCTGCAGGAGCTGTGCCACTGAAAGCAGTGGTGAAACCATTGGAAAGGAATTTTACACCAGTTTGTCAAACAAAATGTGGGCCTATGTGACTGTGAATGAGTCCTCCCCTGAATTCCTAGTTTATTCAGTTTGAAATCCTATTGCTTTTGCAGTAGGTCTATATTAAACAATCTGAAACATCTAAAAAAAATCAAAAAATCAGTGCATTATGACTATTTTACTTCTAGTATCGTTTTTATTTTTTACAGATCTCCAATCTAGGCAACCCCTTTGTGAACAGGAACCTGACACCATTCGGCCTTCCTGCAGTAGGCATGTCTCTTTACGTGCCCCTAGGTCCCGTCCAACTGCACGTGTCATCTCCGATGCGGTCTTGGATAACCAGGAGCGGATTGCACAAAGACTCTGTAAAATTGCTCCTACTCTGGCCACAATATCAGAAACACTCAAAGACATAAACACACATTGAAAAATATGAAGAATGCACACTGAAACCTGTGTCATTTCATGTGTTTAATTTGTGGTATTTATAGGACAAAACAAATAAAAAAAGTATTCCACACAATGGGTCAGGACACACATCCTGGTGTGGTGGCTGAAGTGGAAGTGGAACACCACGTTTCATAGTGATTTTGTGTAACACACAACAGGCCATGATTATTCTGCAAATCTAAAAACAGTGTAAAGATGATCAAATGCTAGAAAAAATTTATAAAAATGAATTGTTAGAATTAGATTATTCTACAACATATCTCCATTTTTAAAACCTGAATAAAACAAGTAGTCTTACTCACCATCTCTGGCTTGTAAAGCAGCTTACCACCTGCTGTGTCCAAACACATCCAGCGTCCCTTCAGAATACCGATGGTTCACTCAATGGTGGAGCAGGTGCGTGCGTGCATCTGGTTATAAGAGGCCTCTATGTGCGTCTGAGGGTTTGTTAGTGGCGTCATTAGTCATGGCGCAAGGGTATAACCCTGATCTCCATTAATTAAGTAATTAATGAAAAAACCCACTTTTTGGAATTTGAAATTACTCAACGATGCTTACCAATGAGCCATGCATCTCCAGCATTTCCTTGTTCCAAGCGCATTACCACAGAACTGTTCTGCAAAATATAAGAGTCATGTGCACTTCCTGGGAAGCGGGAGACCACATTCAAGAAATGGTTGCCGGAGTCGCAGATGACTTGTACATTGATTGAGTGATATTGCTTGCGGTTGAGGTATGGGAATGGGTCTGGTGAGGGTGCCTTAAAGTGCAGTCTATTGCCCCGATTACGTTGTGCAGGCCCACAATAGAGTAGAACCCTCTCTTGACTGGCAGCTGTTGTTGCACTGTGAAAATATATTGTGTGGCCAGTTGATTTATTCCATCCACAACTTGTGGGAGAGCGCGACTGATGGATAGTTGTGTTATGCCCACCCGGTCTGCTAACTCCTGCCGAAATTTCCCAGTGGCTAAAAATCCCAAGGTGGATTGTATCTGCACGAGGTGGTACGGGATTGGACTGTTGGGTATGGCGTCGCAACGGTGGTTCCAAAGTATCACACACCTCAATTAAAATGTGTCTTGGAAGCCTAAACTGTCCGATGAAGTACTTGTCAGTCTCTGCTAATAAATCAACGTGATCCTCAAAGATGTGATCCCTTCTCAGAGCATGCTCGGCAATGTCGTCAAGCAGCAATAGATGTGCCATTTTGATAGCATGCCTGATGTGCAAAACAGGTGCATTTTGGCCCTATAAATAGCATGATCAATCACCACATAATGTAGGATTTAATCAGCTTAATTGCAGTGTTAGTATTTCTTTGCATACTATGATTTTTTTTTCTACAAATGATCAGAAATACATTACAGTAAAGTACTATCATTGTAAACAACTGTAGATTGTAAATAAAATGCATTAATCAGCATACTGTCATCACTCAAATGTGCATAAGAGTGCTCTTGAGTGAGTGCGTAGATTCTGTTCTTAGCTAAGAACAAATCCAAGATAAGAAAACATTAGTGAATTTCAGAATCTTTGTGAACTGTGCGTAAGTGGGGTTTAAGAACACATTACTTTGTAAGAACGGTTGGTGAATGAGGCCCACTGAGAGCATTAGAGAAATTGACATGTACATTCTTTGTTTATCACATCCTACTCTTCTGGCCCATCCTAAATCTTCCTCTTGTTGTCTTTCTCCTCCTCTTTGGTTCCATAGTTAGTGGTTTCTTTTGAGATTGCGTTATACTGCCATTTCCCCCCTTCTGCATCTGGCTACAGTATAACTAAGAGTTTGGATTAAGTACCAGACGGTGGCTTAATGAAAAAATACAAACTCTGACATTTGAACGCTGTGGCTCTCTCCTCTAAGCAGTGCTACTGTCTCTGTCAGATTCACTGATCCCTCAAGATCACCAGCTGATCCCTAGTAACCTCCAGATGAACTCCTAGAATTTATGGTGACCCTGGATTTCCTCAAGATGAATTTGTGATAATCTTTTCTGCTGTTTTATAATCATGCCTGGAAAACATTGAGAAAATGTGTGTTAAAGGGGTGATTTTTTTTTTTTAAACAATACTGCATTGTATTGCTGGTTTATTACTTGTGTTGCGCACCAATACGCAGATTTTGTCAGACCAGCAGTTCTAGAGCTTCAGGAAATGAGGCAAATACTGCCTTTCCACACATTGGCAGTTGTTGATGACAGAACCTTAACTGAATAATTAATTGCAAACTTTTTCTGTTAATGTTGATATAATTGCTGATTAAAAACCATGTATGTGATAAACCATACACTTTGTCAAGAACAAACATAGCCTTATGCAAGGTAAATCATCATTAGTGTGATTGGACTTCACACTTGCTTCATAAGATATACAGTTACAGGAGCTGTAAAACTGAGTTACAGGTTTTCTAAAACAGTATGCTCCAGTCACTATGAAATAAATAAATGACGTAGAAAGGGAAACTACACTTAAGGAGTCTTCTTGAAATGTAGCATCCAATGGAAATCATATCACTGGCAGCCAGAGCTCCACTTAAACATTTATTTAAAAAAATAGACCTCCAATGAAGGGTGATGGGCATTGAAGGTGTAACATATCAACACTACAATATGGCTAACAGTTCTTTGAATTCCTCAAGAGCCAATGTAAAGTGGGGAGAACAAGTATTTGATACACTGCCAATTTTGCAGGTTTTCCCACTTACAAAGCATGTAGAAGTCTGTACTTTTTATCATAGGTACCAGAGCATGTGAGCAGAGTTGAGCGGGAGCGAGCGGGGAGCGGGAGCAGGCGGATTTTGGACAGAGCGCAGAGCGGCATTTTTAAAAGGACGGAGCAAGCGTCTTATTTCCCGCTCCGCACAAACGCGAGTCTAAGCATGCTCAGTCGGGCCTGACCCAGAATCCATCTGTCTTGCAAAGTCATCAACACACAGTACAACAGACAGTAGACATAATGGAGTTCAAAAAGTACTTTAAAAAAGAAAAGTCATACAGGAGTAGTATTAAAATAAAACGAACTAACAATGATAATGTGGTACAAGAAAACAAACAAATGTGGAAAACAAATGTGGAAGATTCATTTTGGAATCTGAAAAGACAAATCTCTCGAAAACACGAAAGTGTGCTACGTGAACACGCTGGGAAGACAGCAAAAGGTTAGCAAATTGAATACTTAACTTGTAAATATAGTGTAATATTCAAACAAATTTGTTTTGTCATTCAAGTAGGCCTAATGATTCGTTTTATTTAATTTGTGTCATCGGTGAATTTGTATTTAATAGAGTGAGAGGAGGAGTAGCAGAAACAAAAGAAAACGGTTGAGGAATTCAAAAGTTTCTTCACTGTGCGCAAAGGCCCAACAATAACAAAGGAGAGAAAAAAAAGAGAGCTGGATGTAGCATTTTTACAAAAGGTTGTGGTCTGAGCTAAAAGTGAAATGTACATGTAGATTTTTTTCCTTTTTTGGTGCGAGCGGGGGGGCGATTTGAGTGGAGCGCGAAGCAAATGCATTGAGCGCTGAGCAATAATGAGCGGAGTGGCCTGATCTGGCTTTGAGCGGGGGAGCGGAGGGGTGAACAGTTCCATGAGCGATGAGCTGAGATTCTCCAGACCTTCTCCAGATCCTTTAGGTTTCGGGGCTGTCGCTGGGCAATACAGACTTTCAGCTCCCTCCAAAGACTTTCTATTGGGTTCAGGTCTGGAGACTGGCTAGGCCACTCCAGGACCTTGAGATGCTTCTTACGGAGCCACTCCTTAGTTGCCCTGGCTGTGTGTTTCGGGTCGTTGTCATGCTGGAAGACACAGCCACGACCAATCTTCAATGCTCTTACTGAGGGAAGGAGGTTGTTGGCCATGATCTCGCGATACATGGCCCCATCCATCCTCCCCTCAACACGGTGCAGTCGTCCAGTCTCCTTTACAAAAAAGCATCCCCAAAGAATTATGTTTCCACCTCCATGCTTCACGGTTGGTTTGGTGTTCTTGGGGTTATATTCATCCTTCTTACATACACACATACATACATCTTCTTCCGCTTCATCCGGGGGCTGGGTCGCGGGGGCAGCAGTCTAAGCAGACATGCCCAGACTTCCCTCTCCCCAGACACTTCCTCCAGCTCTTCCGGGGGGACACCGAGGCGTTCCCAGGCCCGTCGTGAGACATAGTCCCTCCAGCGTATCCTAGGTGTTCTCCGGGGTCTCCTCCCGGTGGGACGGGAGGCGTTCCGGAGGCATCCGAAACAGATGCCCAAGCCACCTCAGGCTGACCCCTCTCGATGTGGAGGAGGCAGCGGCTCTACTCTGAGTTACTCCCGGGGTGACCGAGCTTCTCACCCTATCACTAAGGGATCGCCCAGCCAACCCTGCGGAGAAAAGCTCCATTTCGGTCGCCTGTATCCGGGATCTTGTCCTTTCGGTCATGACCATAGGTGAGAGTAGGAACGTAGATTGACCGGTAAAACGAGAGCTTTGCCTTGCGGCTCAACTCTTTCTTCCACCCACGACAGACCGATTACATCTGACTGCATTACTGCAGAAACTGCACTGATCCGTCTTGTCAATCTCCCGTTCCATCCTTCCCTCCCTTGTGAACAAGACCCCTAGACACTTAAACTCCTCCACTTGAGGCAGGGCACTCTCCACCAACCTGAAGTGGGCAAGCCACCCTTTTCCGACTGAGGCTCGTATTTGGAGGTACTGATTCTCATCCCCACCTCTTACACACTCTGCTGCAAACCGTCCCAGTGCATGCTGGGGCCAACAAGACAACATCATCCGCAAAGAGCACAGAAACGAAATTGTGGTGGTCCCCCAAACCTGACACCCTCCGGCCCCTTGCTGCACCTAGAAATTCTGTCCATAAAAAATTACTAAGGGCAAGCCCTGCCGGAGTCCAACATGCACTGGGAACAAGTCTGACTTACTGCCGGCAAAGCTCCTGCTTCGGTCGTACAGGGACCTGACAGCCCTTAGCAAAGGACCGAGGACCCCATATTCCCGAAGCACCCTCCACAGGATGCCGCGAGGGACACAGTCGAATGCCTTCTCCAAATCCACAAAACACATGTGGACTGGTTGGGCAAACTCCCATGAACCCTCTAGCACCCCGTAGAGGGTATAGAGCTGGTCCAGTGTTCCACAGCCTGGACGAAAACCACACTGTTCCTCCTGAATCCGAGGTTCTACTATCGGCCGTATTCTCCTCTCCAGAACCCTGGCATAGACTTTCCCGGGGAGGCTGAGAAGTGTGATCCCCCTGTAGTTGGAACACACCCTCCGGTCCCCCTTCTTAAAAAGAGGGACCACCACCCCGGTCTGCCATCCCAGAGGCACTGTCCCAGATGTTGCACAGGCGTGTCAACCAAGACAGCCCCACAACATCCAGAGACTTGAGGTACTCCGGGCGGATCTCATCCACCCCTGGTGTCTTGCCACCGAGGAGTTTCTTGACTACCTCTGTGACTTCAGCCCAGGTGATGGACGAGTCCACCTCTGAGCTCTCATCCTCTGCTTCCTCAATGGAAGACGTGACGGCGGGATTGAGGAGATCCTCAAAGTACTCCTTCCACCGCCCTACGACATCCCCAGTTGAGGTCAACAGCTGCCCACCTCTACTGTAAACAGTGTTGGTAGGGCACTGTTTCCCTCTCCTGAGGCGCCGGACGGTTTGCCAGGATCTCTTTGAGGCCAGCCGATAGTCCTTCTCCATGGCCTCACCGAACTCCTCCCAGGCCCGAGTTTTTGCCTCCACAACCACCCGGGCTGCAGTCCGCTTGGCCTGCTGGTACCTGTCAGCTGCCTCAGGAGTCCCACAAGACAACCAGGCCTGATAGGACTCCTTCTTCAGCTTGACGGCATCCCTTACTTCCGGTGTCCACCACCGGGTTCGGGGATTGCCGCCTCGACAGGCACCGGAGACCTTACGGCCACAGCTCCGAGCGGCCGCTTCGACAATGGCGGTGGAGAACATCTCCAGCCTCAATATCTCCAGTCTCCCTCGGGATCCAGTCGAAGCTCTGCCGGAGGTGGGAGTTAAAGATCTCTCTGACAGGAGACTCGGCCAGACGTTCCCAGCAGACCCTTACAGTACACTTGGGTCTGCCGAGTCTGTCCAGCTTCCTCCCCCGCCATCGGATCCAACTCACCACCAGGTGGTGATCAGTTGACAACTCCGCCCCTCTCTTCACCCGAGTGTCCAAGACATACGGCCGCAGGTCAGATGAAACGACAACAAAGTCGATCATCGACCTACGGCCTAGGGTGTCCTGGTGCCACGTGCCCTTATGCTTGAACATGGTGTTCGTTATGGACAAACTGTGACTAGCATAGAAGACCAATAACTGAACACAGCTCGGGTTCAGATCAGGGGGGCCGTTCCTCCCATTCACGCCCCTCCAGGTGTCACTGTCCCCCAGTAGAACGATAGAGTCCCCAGTCTGAGCACTTTCCAGCACCCCTCCCAGAGACTCCAAGAAGGTCGGGTACTCTGCACTGCAGTTCATCCTTCTTCTTCCTCCAAACACGGCATGTGGAGTTTAGACCAAAAAGCTCTATTTTTGTCAAAGGTCCTGCTGTGTAGTTCTGGGCTGATCCCTCACCTTCCTCATGATCATTGATGCCCCACCAGGTGAGATCTTGCATGGAGCCCCAGACCGAGGGAGATTGACCGTCATCTTGAACGTTGTTGCCTTCTGACCAAGCTGCTTGCCTATTGTCCAGTAGCCCATCCCAGCCTTGTGCAGGTCTACAATTTTATCCCTGATGTCCTTACACAGCTCTCTGGTCTTGGCCATTGTGGAGAGGTTGGAGACTTTTTGATTGTGTGGACAGGTGTCTTTTATACAGGTAACGAGTTCAAACAGGTGCAGTTAATACAGGTAATGAGTGGAGAACAGGAAGGCATCTTAAAGAAAAACTAACAGGTCTGTGAGAGCCGCAATTCTTACTGGTTGGTAGGTGATCAAATACTTATGAAATGCAAATTAATTATTTAAAAATCATACAATGTGTTTTTGATTCCGTCTCTCACAGTTGAAGTGTACCTATGATAAACATTACAGTCCTCTACATGCATTGTAAGTAGGAAAACCTTCAAAATTATTAGTGTATCAAATACTTGTTCTCCCCACTGTATATAGCTCTGGAAATAATTGAGACCACTGCAAAATTATAAGTTTCTCTGGTTTTACTATTAATATGTATGTGTTTCAATAAAATTCAAAATAACAAAAAAAAAGATGCATTGTTTTCATACCTCAAATAATGCAAAGAAAACAATATTCATTTTTCAAAACAAAATTCAAACAATATTCATTTTTCTAAAACAAAATACTCATGTTTTAACTTAGGAAGAGTTCAAAAATCAATATTTGGTGGAATAACCCAGATTTTTTACATTGCTGTTGGGTGACTTTATGTCACTCCTAGCACCCAAATTCAAGTAGCTCAGCTTTGTTTGATGGCTTGTGACTATCAATCTTCCTCTTGATCAAATTCCAGAGGTTTTCAATGGGGTTCAGGTATGGAGTTTAGGCTGGCCATGACAGGGTCTTGATCTGGTGGTCCACCTTGATTGACCTGGCTATGAGGCTATCCTTCACAAAGACAAATCTGCCCGATTCCAGCCTTGCTGCAGTATCCCCAGATCATCACCCATCCTCCACCAAATTTCACAGTGGGTGCAAGACACTGTTGCTTGTAGGCCTCTCCAGGTCTCTGTCTAACCATCAGATTCTACGTGGCATTGATTCAACAAGGTGCTGAAAGCATTCTTTATAAATGTTGGCCCATATTGATAGGATAGCATCTTGCAGTTGATGGAGATTTGTGGGATGCACATCCAGGGCACGAAGCTCCCGTTCCACCACATCCCAAAAGGTTGAGATCTGGTGACTGTGGGGGGCCATTTTCAGTACAGTGAACTCATTGTCATGTTCAAGAAACCAATTTGAAATGATTCAAGCTTTGTGACATGGTGCAATTATCCTGCTGGAAGTAGCCATCAGAGGATGGTTACATGGTGGTCATAAAGGGTATGGACATGGTCAGAAACAATGCTCAGGTAGGCCGTGGCATTTAAACAATGCCCAATTGGCACTAAGGGGCCTAAAGTGTGCCAAGAAAACATCCCCACACCATTACACCACCACCACCAGCCTGCACAGTGGTAACAAGGCATGATGGATCCATGTTCTCATTCTGTTTATGCCAAATTCTGACTCTACCATCTGAATGTCTCAACAGAAATCGAGACTCATCAGACCAGGCAACATTCTTCCAGTCTTCAACTGTCCAATTTTGGTGAGCTTGTGCAAATTGTAGCCTCTTTTTCCTATTTGTAGTGGAGATGAGTGGTACCTGGTGGGGTCTTCTGCTGTTGTAGCCCATCCGCCTCAAGGATGTGCATGTTGTGGCTTCACAAATGCTTTGCTGCATACCTCGGTTGTAACGAGTAATTATTTAAGTCAGAGTTGCTCTTCTATCAGTTTGAATCAGTCGGCCTATTCTCCAATGACCTCTAGCATCAACAAGGCATTTTCGCCCACAGGACTGCCGCATACTGGATGTTTTTCCCTTTTCACACCATTCTTTGTAAACCCTAGAAATGTTTGTGCGTGAAAATCCCAGTAAGTGGGCAGATTGTGAAATACTCAGACCAGCCCGTCTTGCCACCAACAACCATGCCACGCTCAAAATTGCTTAAATCACCTTTCTTTCCCATTCTGACATTCAGTTTGGAGTCAGAAGATTGTCTTGACCAGGACCACACCCCTAAATGCATTGAAGCAACTGCCATGTGATTGGTTGATTAGATAATTGCATTAACCCATGGTAGCCTATGGGGCTTTCGGACGGATTTCACTACTGGGACATTTTGGGTCCTAGATTCATTTCTGTAACAGATACAACCTATTATGATGTATCCTTGTAATAGCAACCCCTCTGGCTACAATAAAAACTACACTAAAAACAGACTTCTGGGTCACTATTTATAAAAACTCATCTGTTTGAAAGGCAAAAAAATTATTTTCGGAAAACATTTCTGCCATTCAGCATCAAGATTATTTTTTTAAAGCATTATGAGATTTTGTGTCAATGGTATTTCCTCATACTTTCATGCCTTTACTATCAAATTACACTGTAATTGGGTTGAAAATAATGAAATAATTATATAATAGAAGGTAAAAAATATAGGCACCCCCCAAAAATTTGGTTTCTTCAACCTAGAAATGAAACACTATAAAATGAAAGATCCAAAACCTATCTAACGGTTTTTTAGGTGTAATGGAACACAAAACGGCCAGATGGCAGCACTAGATCGCTAGTTACGTTTGGACTTATATATTTTATAAACTTAGAAAATTACCAACTTCTTCCCAAAAACTCAAGAACATTCCCCATACTATTTTGACTAAATATTTTTTTTTTTTATCTTATATATAATACAAACGATGTATTATGGTTCAAAAACATTCATATATAGTGATGTACACGCTTGTAATATTTATTCTGATGTACAAATGAGCCTTTCTAAGATGAATAGGCAATGTCGTTGCCTGGTGAAAAGTCTCTCATAGCAACCCAAACTATACAACTATACAACCCATATTATACACGGAAAACCCCAATTATACACGGAACGCTTCAGGAAAGTGGCTACAAATAATATACCATTGGAATCGGACGATTATGGCGAATCTATTTATCGAAATATTTATGCAAATGAGCACTGTCCGCGGTATCGCGGATGTCGACTATGGTGAACAGGTGTTCCTAATAATCCTTTAGATGAGTGTATATATATATTATTTATATATATATATATATATTATATACAGTATACACCCCTCACATTTTTGCATATATTTGATTATATCTTTTCATGTGACAACACTGAAGAATTCACAGTTTGCTACAATGTAAAGTAGTGAGTGTACAGCTTTTGTAACAGTGTACATTTGCTGTCCCCTCAAAATAACTCAAAACACAGCCATTAATGTTGAAACCGCTGGCAACAAAAGTGAGTACACACCTAAGTGAAAATGTCCAAATTGGGCCCAATTAGCCATTTTCCCTCCCCGGTGTCATGTGACTCGTGTTACAAGGTCTCAGGTGTGAATGGGGAGCAGGTGTGTTAAATTTTGGTGTTATCGCTCTCACACTCCCTCATACTGGTCACTGGAAGTTCATCATTGGCACCTCATGGCAAAGAACTCTCTGAGGATCTGAAAAAAGAATTGTTTCTCTACATAAAGATGGCCTAGGGTATAAGAAGATTGCCAAGACCCTGAAACTGAATGCCAACATACCAACAAAAAACTTCAATAAAATAGGAAGGTTCTTTTAATCAAATTGGAAAGGTTGGAGACACAAAGTTTTTTTTAATCTGCAAACGATTAGTAGTGACAATCAAAAAGTTACAGCTTACCTTATTATTCGTTCGCTTGCTAGACATTTGCTTCGCTTGCTAGACATTTGATTTCGAATAAATATTATAGCATGTTAATTTATCTTTGCTTATGTGGCAAATAAATGAACATGATAGGAAACGTTTTCATGAACCTCATATGCCATTTGCTTAAAACATTTACAACATTAAAGAATAAAATCCATCCATCATCTTCTAGCAGTCTAAGCAGGGATTCCCAGACTTCCCTCTCCCCAGACACTTCCTCCAGCCCTTCCGGGGGGACACCGAGGTGTTCCCAGGCCAGCTGGGAGACATAGTCCCTCCAGCGTGTCCTAGGTCTTCTCCGGGGTCTCCTCCCGGTGGGACGGGACCGGAACACCTTCCCAGGAAGGCGTTCCGGAGGCATCCGAAAAATGATGCCCAAGCCACCTCAGCTGACCCCTCTCGATGTGGAGGAGCAGCGGCTCTACTCTGAGCTCCTTCCCGGGTGACCGAGCTTCTCACTATCTCTAAGGGATCGCCCAGCCACCCTGCGGAGAGAGCTCATTTCGGCCGCCTGTATCCGGGATCTTGTCCTTTCGGTAAAGAATAAAATAGGAATGTTATTTCTATTGGTCACAACTAGTGAGCAATGCTTTCTCTTTTTATAATTGAAGAAGTTCAACTTAAGCACTTAAACAGGATTACCTGATTATAAGATTTATTTTTGCAACTTTTATTTGTTGTAATGTTGCCTGGATTTAGTATTTATGGCACAATCCTGTTTTGTATTACATACAATGTTTTACTATTTGAGCAAAATATCATGGCACACTTGATGCGTCCTCACCTTATGCCAACGTGCTACTATTCAGCCAATTGCTCACAGTTCTGACTTAATGCTTTGGTGTTCAAAGGTTGCCTGCTTTATGGTTTCAAAAAACAATTAATGAACAATTATAGGCCCATCAATGGACGGAATCAAAGAACGATGTCTGTAGCAACCATTACATGACTTTGGCCTGATTAGATATTCTAATGATTATCTCGTTTGAATGACTTAGTATCTCATTTTGAATGACAAAAAAATGATGTAGTACTATGTCTTTCAAATAAGATACTAAGAAAAGAAAAAATGTGTAAAAAATTACGTAATAATATTGTTAATCAAATATATATTTTTATCTATATATATTTTTTCTCTCCACTAACTCTATGCTATTTCTGCTCTGGTCTACACCTTATGCTGCTGCAACACTCATTCTGTCTCACTTCTCCAGACCATCTCTGGAAATGATCTCTCATTCCTATTTCCCTCATCCTAATTTTATGCGTGGCTAGCTGGAAATCTACTCTTGGATGCCGGCCCACCACCTCAAGTTGAACCTTGACAAGACTGAGCTAATCTTCTGCCGGAAGGCCTGTCCTGTCCACTTTAGGACATGTCCATCATGGTTGACAACTACACAATGTCCCCCACTGGCAGGTTTCCAAGTAATTTCCGAATGTACTTGGAGAGACATCTCTCCCAGGGATATCTGCAATTGTCTAGCGCCGGTTCTGTAATTCGGGAGGTTGTTGCAGGTCTGTACTCTGTATAGCGTTGATGGCTGGCTGCTGTAGGCAGAGGGCTGTCAACGGGAGAGACAAGGAGAATCACCATTATATATGGAAGCATGTTCTCTCTTCAACATTCCTGCCTGGGAAACAGCAGGCGGTGACGGGGGGAAAGGATATGGGGAAGAAGTGTTGCTAGAAGGATGAGGTGTTGGCAGAGGATGCATGCATTGGTGCAACTGACAACTGGTATCACTAAAGCTACAGTTTCAGCCGATACAGATAACAAACAAAAGCTTTTCTAAACATATTTTGGGGATGCATTTTAGAGAGAATATGAATTTTAATGCAGTACAAAAAAGGTTTTATGTACTGAAAATGGGTAAATGTATTTAGAACACATGCACCTTTGGAAATACAAGATTTGTAAATTGTTTGAGTGAGAACTTACTGTGCGAGTCTGCATGTAAGTACTTGCGTGTGAATACATGTTTGTGTGTGTCTGGGTTCATGCCTGTGTTTTTGTGTGTATGAATGTGTGTGTGTAGGTGTATGTTTGCATGCAGTGTTAAATGTAGTAAATGTGCTTTATGTTAATTGGATTAAAGCTTATTAATGGTCTTAACACTCTTGGGAGATGATTTGGCCCGGTATGTGTACAGAGATACATTTTAATATGCCTGAGAGTATCGGAAGGTGCACTGGTTAGTCAACTGCTCCACTGCGAGCACGCACAAGATGTGTTGTTTGAATTGATGCAGGGTAATGCAAAGAATGAAGGACCTCTCTTATCTGGCCCTTTTCACTGTCAATCTTACTGTCTTCAATGCTGTCATAAACACACACACACACACACACACACAGAAAATAGACCACTGGAAGAATCATAATGGTAGCTGTCCATACTGACAGATGAAGTGGATGTGGGAAATAGAGGAAGGACAGGGAGAGAGAAGGTGGAATATGAATATATTTAAAATGAAATAAAGAGGGAGTAAGAATGATTGTAATTTAATTGTGTTGTGTAGTTTCAGAATTCTCAGATTGTCCTGCTCTTTTGTTGCCAACATAGCTCTGTTTGAATTCAATTTAATTGATTTGATTGATTAGTAGTCAGAGTGAGTGAAGAAAAAGAGAGTGACACAGAGAGAGAGAGAGAGAGAGAAAGAGAGAATGTCGTGTCCTGGCTATTAAATGTTGTATCTCCCTCACTTGGAGCACAGACACCTGTTTGTCTTTATTACCTTTGGTCGTCATCACTGTCCTTTTTTAAGTTCCTCCTTCCCTAGTTTTTGTTGTCGGTCATTGTTTGGTTTTCATACCGCTGTGACGTTGTCTGTTTTTGTCTAGTTTTTTGTTATTGTTACCTTTTAGTTATTTCTTTCAAGTACTCAGTTCTGCCTGCGCTTGTGCCCTGCCTCCTATTTCAACACTCCAGAGATCCACACGCTGTTATGCTACAGTTGCTGTCTGATGACTTATGTCAGTGAGTGTTCGCTCTTTTTGTAAACAGCAGGCTGCAGATAAAATAGTGTTACAGTCAATCAGCATAACACCACCCACTCATTATTGAATAAGTCAGCCATAAACATAGGCCCACAGGTGAAGCATACACACTTGTCTCCTTGATAGCATAGACTTAAAACTAGAGAGACAAAAACACATACACACAGATCAGTGGTGTCCCCATCTCCTGGTTAAGCCAGAGGAGCGGAGCCAGAGCATGTTTTCAATTACAGCTCCTTCCATCTTTCCACTCTGTATGCTGAGACTCAATTAAGACTGTGACATGTCTGGCAATGCCCTGTAACGTCAAGTCAGATTATGAGAGAGAAATCCCCCTTTACTGCAGCCACACGACTATTCTCCACTCATCTGCTCTACTCAAAATTGAATGTGTGTGGGGAAAGGCACATAACAGTCATGCTTACAAGTCAAAGTAGGAGAAAAGCGAGGAACATGGTGATCGCCAAACTACCCAGCAGGGGTTCAACTAACAGTACTACTAAGTGTGCATGCATGTCCTTGGGTGTGTTTGTTTTCAGAAAATGTGTTAGTTTTCCAAAATACTAATGTTAGCTTCACATGGTTAGTGTTAAATCAGGCATCCTGCCTCCATCCGTCAGCCAGACAATGAGAAGAGTAGCTATAAATAGCTTATTGAATGAGAAGTCAGACTCAAGGATTAACCTCTTTTTAACTACATATCCATTAACCCAGATATTCAGTTACAGACGTATTGCTGCTGATCTCTGCTCCTGACATTCTGATAATTTTCCTTGCTACACCTTTTTGTTAGCTCCCCCTCAAGTAGTTGAGGTGATACTGAAAGAGATGGTGAGAGCAAGGAGTGGAGACAGAGAGAGAATAAGAAGCAAAGAGAGAGACAAAGAGGAAACAGGGTAGAGAGGGGGAGAGAGAAGAGGACTGGAGTTGAATTGGTCTTGGACCTCCTGGTACAAGGTCAATCAGTATTTGCAGAGGGAATCTGTTCCACTTCAAAGCAAGCAGCTCAATGCTGCATAACCCCACACTCAGTGTCCCCTGGCCCATATACTCACACATTTGGACTCACATTTATATTTGATGCCAGGGCTCTCGATGTCAGGCTGGGGAGCAGATGAACTTTCCAGATCAGTGCGCCATTAGCCCATGGCCAGGGAAGAGGCATTGTATCTACCCATAATGTGGCATCAGAATGCCTTGGAGACAAACACACACACACCCTCTATCCTATGCATCATTGATTCTTAGTTGGGCTCTTCACACTACACAGTTCATTGATGCTAACCACACACATCTGCTATGCACCAGCTCCAATATGAACTGATCCAGAAGCAGGTGTGACCTCGTCGTCATTGCCAGGCAACATGTGAAGCATAAAAATACAACTGATCCAGGGACAGTGTGTTTTAGTCAGCATCTGTGATCTTTCCCCTTAGTCAACTATTTGCATTGTGTTGAAATGCTATTACAATACAGAGCATTATCACTTGTAGGGTGCTTGTGTGCTAGTAACGAAGTGTATTTCATATTTGTTTGCAATGTTTGTGTATTTAAGCTTACTAAGTGAAGTTCTGTTGTGTTATTACCACAGACTCACAAATAGAGCAACATTCAGAATATAGCAATTTATTCTTTTTACAAAGAATTGTGTTTGCAAGTGGATCCTTTATGCAATCGAGAATCACGTGTGTTTGTGTGTGAATGTTGGCACTTGTACTGTTATAGTTGTTCAGTGGAGATCAGCTTTGGCACCCGTTCAAAAGATTAGGAAGCTAAAAGGCCTTTGGTGGCAAGCCAATCATCCACAGCATTCTAGCCAACTAAACATAGGATAATCCTAACACAGATACACCAACACACAAATAGGTATGCTTGTACAGCATGTGTTTTCAGATCTTTTCAGTAAGAAGAGACCATTTTGTAATCTGAACCCTTTCCTTATCCCTGCTCCCTTGATGTGTGTTCTAGGGGAAAACTGGCAATTGATATAATGACACTTTCTCTGATTTGAAGCCCAGAGTGCTTGACTGACTCCAGGACTGGACTTCCCAAAGTTCCAAAACAAATATATCAAGAATCCTATTACATTCATGAAATCCTAACCGCATATTTTTAATGGAGAGATGTGTCAGTTTGACACTTTTGAACTATGCGCCATACTCCATTCCATCCTCATCCTACAACTCAATCTGGACCATTTGGAAAAAAGCATAATGATATCACGGATTGTAGAAAGAGAAGGATTGAAACGATATGGTCATCATTGTTCATTTAATTACGCCCTCAACTATTTGCAACCAGGCTCTCAAATATGGAAAGCCAATACCCAAGTGAGAACTTAAAAGTAATTTCAGGTACTTTGAATGGGATAAAAACATAGGAAGCTATGCTCAGTCATAGGCACGTGAAAAGAGAATTGTTTTTAACCTGGATTTAATACGTAAAAGCAAGGTTCCTCGCTGACCTGATTAAACCTTGAAGGTGTTCAGTGTTGTGTTTGTTTGTCTTTGCTTCTGTGTGTGTGTGTGTGTGTGTGTGTGTGTGTGAGTGTGTGAGTGTGCAGATTTGTATGTGAATACAATGCAGACCAGCTTCTGAGGATTGCTCCTCTTAAGTCTTTTTTGTTACATAGGGGAACCATTTTTGCCACCATGTAGCTTGTGCCTAGACAGGAAGATATTAGCTTGCCAGATACACATACTACATTTCAATCCTAACAAAAAAAGACATTGGCACTCCTTTCTTGTCTGCTTCCCCTTTCTTCTTATTTAATCACTGTTTTCTGCTTCTCAGCAGTCTAGTAGTTCTTGCAGTTTCAGACCATATTTCAGACCAGTATTGTTTGACCAAATACTTAGCAAATACCACTTTGTACACCCTTTAAAGTTACAGTTTAGTACTTCATCAGAGGCTTCTACTAAGAATTAATTGGATGCTCTCCAGGGGAACTCACAAGAGCCACAGTGCCCTCCATAGGTATTGGGACAGTAAAGTCTAATTTATTTTTTGCTGTACACTTAAATAAAAATATAAACATATAAATAAATATGAATATGAAACAAAACTACAGAATATCACGTTTCATTTATAGTAATTTCAACACATACACTGATCAGCCATAACATTATGACCCCTGACAGGTGAAGTGAATAACACGGACAATCTCGTTATCATGACAACCTGTCAGTGGGGTGGGATATATTAGGTAGCAATGTGAACATTCTGTCCCTCAAAGTTGATGTGTTAGAAGCAGAAAAAATGGGCAAGCGTAAGGATCTGAGCAAATTTGACAAGGGCCAAATTGTGATGGCTAGACGACTGGGGGGGTGTTCCTGGTCTGCAGTGGTCAGTACCTATCAAAAGTGGTCCAAGGAAGGAAAAGCAGTGTACTGGCGACAGGGTCATGGGTGGCCAAGGCTCAGTAGATGCATGTGGGGAGCGAAGGCTGGCCCGTGTGGTCCGATCCCACAGACGAGCTACTATAGCTCATATTGCTGAAAATGTTAATGCTGGTATTAATAGAAAGGTGTCAGAACACAGAGTGCATTGCAGTTTGTTGCGTATGAGGCTGCATAGCTGCAGACCAGTCAGGGTTCCCATGCTGACCCCTGTCCACTGCTGAAAGCATCTGAACTGGACTATGGAGCAATGGAAGAAGGTGGCCTGGTCTGAAGAAAAATGTTTCCTTTTAAATCACGTGGATGGCCAATTGCATGTGCGTCGCTTACCTGGAGAACACATGGCACCAGGATGCACTATGGGAAGAAGACAAGCCAGCGGAAGCAGCGTGATGCTTTGGGCTGCTGGGAAAACGTGGGTCCTGCCATTCATGTGGATGTTACTTTGGCACGTACCACCTACATTGTTGCATTGTTGCAGACCATATGCACCCTTTCATTGTATTCCCTTTCAACAATAATTCCTGATGGCATTGGCCTCTTTCAGTAGGATAATGCGCCCTGCCACAAAGCAAAAATGGTTCAGGAATGTTTTGAGGAACACAACAAGGAGTTCAAGGTGTTGACTTGGCATCCCAATTCCCCAGATCTCAATCCAATCGAGCATCTGTGGGATGTGCTGGACAAACAAGTCCAATACATCGAGGCCCCACCTCGCAACTTACAGGACTTAGAGGATCTGCTGCTAACGTCTTGGTGCCAGATACCACAGCACACCTTCAGAGGTCTAGTGGAGACCATGCCTCAATGGATCAGAGCTGTTTTGCCGGCAAAAGGGGGAGCAGCACAATATTAGGCAGGTGGTCATAATGTTATGACTGATCGGTGTTTTACCAACAAAGAATAATATTGAGTTACATCCTCTCATTTCGTACAAGCATAAGAGTTGGAACAGTTCAACCTAAAGCTAATGTAAAAGTAGAAACTCTTGCATACAAATCCCTTGCATACAATAACAGCCAGTGAGTCTGCGACCCATTGACCAAACTCTTGGTATTGCCACGCATTTACTGTAGCCATTTTTAGCAGTTCTAGTTTTTAGGAGTTTCTAATACATTTTCAGTCAGATTTAAATTAGGAGATTTAGCCAGCCTACTTTCCCCCCTGATAAACACCCTGGTTGAGATGATAGTGTGTTTTGGGGTATTTTCCTGTTCATCATCATATGCTGTGGATCATCTGCAAGTTCCCTTTTTTCTCCATACTTTTGCCTTCTGAAGGATTTTTTGTTTCTTTATTGTATTTATTACATATTCTTTAAACCTTCATTTGTAGTACATCCAGTCACAAATCTTTCTCCTATGTATCTTATATGTGCCTTATATAAATACCATTTGTTGCTGCTCTGTTCTATTTACACGCATTACTTTCTGTTTCTATTGTCCTAGTCCAAATGTAATGCATAGTTGTTTAGGGCTTGGTAAATGCTGTAAACAGACATTACCCAGGAAGGCATAGATTAGAATGTGTCCCACTGATAACATAGTGGTTGTAAAACATACCCCAAATCCACATGTTGGGTTATAACAGCTGATAGTTACTCTCTTCTGAATTTCTCTCTCTGCATGCACCTTTAGCTGTTGCAACCTCAAAATGTTGTCTTTGATACTTGTAGTGCAACTGTACACTCTCTTTACCTGCACTACCGGCCAAAAGTTTTAGAACACCTTAATCTTTCATGTTTTTATTGAAATTCCCAGTTTAACCCCTGACCGACTAGGCAACTGTATCCAGCAAAAGAGCCCCAAAACCATCATTCTTCCTCCACCATGTTTGACAGTTGATGTCACAAACTGAGGAATCATCATTTTGCATACTCAGTAGTGAGCAAAAACCCTGCGGGATGAACCTAAGGTTTTGATTCATCTGTCCAAATGACCTTCCAGTCCTCAGTATTCCACTGGCAGTGCTTCATGGCCCAGAGAAGCCTCTTTTTCTTATTTTGCCATCATAGCAATCTCTTTCTTACTGCCACTCGACCTGTCAAATCTGCTGCTTGAAGTCTGCTCTTTGCAGTTGAAATTGAGACTTGCTTACTTCAACCAGTGTGAGGCCATGCTTAAAGCTGTTGCCCTGTGAGCCACAGCTTCTTCCGATTCAGTTGTGGCTTTGGGTCTGCCAGAGTCAGAATTTCCTCCAGTTTCCAAGGCCTTTTGATGGTGTAGGCATTCTTTGAAATTTCTCTGGAGGTAAGACATACACTTTTAAGGATTATAATGGTCAGTCTTCCATTGTTAATCATCAATTGTTGCTTTAATATACTACTTCCTGCAGAACAATACTGTCCCAATAATGCTTAAAAGGGTGTAGAAACACAGTCTGTTCTAACATTGCTTTTATACAGTCAAAGGGTTTGTAAGTAATCAACAGACGTTAGGACACCTGTAGGAATTGTTAACATTACTGTTCAAGGCTTTATTTCCTTCCAATGCCACAGAACAGCTGTAAGTTGTAAACCCATTTTTTGTTTATAACTCTGAAATGTACATGATTTTTCAGTTTTTGGCAACCTCATTTAAATGTTTTTACCTTTGGCCATTTACCATAACCTTTGTATCATTTCAGATTATTCACCGGGCTTGAACTAATAAAATTTGAAGAAACTGGAAACATGGGGGTGTTTTAAAACATTTGACCACAAGTGTAGTAAATTAATCTGTCACCCTAATTCGTTGAGTCTTTGGAAATATACTTAAAGTTGAGTTATGCCACTTCTCACCAATTTGATTGGTGAACCAAGGTTCACTTTCATATTATCTGTCCACAATACTCTGTTCTTAAACTGGATCAGCTGATGTTTTTGGTTTGTATCTTGCAATGTAGCGTTTGTAATTTTGCTGCTGAAGTCTTCTGCGAACAGTAGATTGTGACACTTTCACCTCAGCAATGTGGAGGTTGATGGTGATTTCACTGACAGTTTTTTTAATTGTTTTCTCAGATCGGGTTATTTTTCTGTCATCAACCTTCTGTTATTTTCCTTGGCCAACCTGGTCGTTGCTGATTGCTGAAGACATCAGTGGTGTCTTTCTTTTCCAGGAAATTGCAAATATTTGTTTGGACTATGCCTAACTTTTGTGCTATGGTTCCAACCGATTTCCCCTTTTTCTTTTTGCATTCAAATCTGATGTTTTTTTTTTTAATAAAACGTTGGATAATGCCCACTGACATCAACAGGATAGAAATGAGACTACACATTCATTGCTGTTTTATGTGTGAACAATCAATGCAACAGGAAATATCTGATCAATTAGAACCACAAAAACACTCAACATAAAATGGGGGGATGGAACTCTGACAGTGCTGTTATTCTTAGTATGTGAAACATCTATGTGTTGAAATGGACAGAAATAAAAGGTGACTTTTGCCTCATATTAATCTTTTCATCACTTTACTGTCCCAATACTTATGGAGGGCACGGTATCAGGTGCCTTGATCAAGAGTACAACGGACTTGTTGGCGAAGTGTAAGACTAGCAACCATTAATTTACTTGCCCAATGCTCTGACCACAATACTTGCCATCCTTATTCTTTGTTTTTGACCATAGGTGAGGGTAGGAATGAAAATTGACCGGTATATCGAGAGCTTTGCATTCCGGCTCAGCTCTCTTTTCATCACAATGGTGCGGTAAAGCGAATGCAATACCGCCCCCGCTGCTCAGATTCTCCGGCCAATCTCCCGCTCCATTGTCCCCTCACTTGCGAACAAGACCCAGAGAAACTTGGGGTAACGCCTCATTCCCTACCCGGAGGAGGCACTCCGTCGGTTTCCTGCTGAGAACCATGGCCTCAGATTTAGAGGTGCTAATCCTCATCCCAAACGCTTCGCACTCGGCTGCGAACCGGTCCAGTGAGTGCTGAAGGCTACAGACCAATGATGCCATCAGCGATGAGATCCCCAGCCCACCGAACTGCAACCCCTCCCCACCCCGACTACGCCTCGATATCCTGTCCATAAAAGTTACAAACAGGATTGGTGACAAAGCGCAGCCCCTGGCGGAGGCCAACCCCCACCTGGAACGAGTCCGACTTACTACCGAGAACCCGAACACAGCTCTCACTTTGGACATACAGGGATTGGATAGCCCTCAGAAGGGACCTCCTCACCCCATACTCCCGCAGCACCTCCCACAGTACCTCCCGGGGGACCCGGTCATACGCCTTCTCCAGATCCACAAAACACATGTAGACTGGATGGGCATATTCCCAGGCCCCCTCAAGGATCCTTGCAAGAGTAAAGAGCTGGTCGGTTGTTCCGCGACCAGGACGGAATCCGCATTGTTCCTCTTCAATCTGAAGTTTGACTATCTGCCGAACCCTCCTTTCCAGTACCTTTGAGTAGACTTTCCCAAGGAGGCTGAGAAGTGGGATACCCCTGAAATTGACACACACCCTCTGGTCCCCCTTTTTGAACAGGGGAACCACCACTCCGGTCCGCCACTCCTTAGGCACTTTCCCAGACTCCCACGCAATGTTGAAGAGGTGTGTCATCCAAGACATCCCCTCCACACCCAAAGCTTTCAACATTTCTGGACGGATCTCGTCAATCCCCGGAGCTTTGCCACTGTGGAGTTGTTTGACTACCTCAGTGACTTCTGCCATGGAGATTGACGATGCTTCCCCATCAGCCTGCTGCTCTGCCTCCAATATAGAGGGCGTGTTAGTGGGATTTAGGAGTTCCTAAAAGTGTTCTTTCCATCGCCCAATTACCTCCTCAGTTGAGGTCAACAGTGTCCCATCCTTACTGTACAGAGCTTGGATAGTTCCGCCTCTTTCACAGCAGAGGTCGCAGCCCTTCGGGTCTGTCGGTACACTGCAACCGTCTCTGGAGTCCTCCGGGATTACATATCCCGGAAGGCCTCCTTCTTCAGTCGGATGGATTCCCTGACCACCGGTGTCCACCAAGGTGTTCGAGGGTAACCGCCCCTTGATGCACCTAAGACCTTTAGACCACAGCTCCCCGCTGCAGCTTTGGCAATGGAGGCTTTGAACATCGACCACTCAGGTTCAATGCTCCCAACCTCCACAGGGATGCCAGAAAAGCTCTGCCGGAGGTGTGAGTTGAAGATATTTCGGACGGGGGCCTCCTCCAGACGTTCCCAGTTTACCTGCACTACCCGTTTGGGTTTTCCCGGTCTGTCCAGAGTCTTCCCCCACCCCCTGATCCAACTCACCACCAGATGGTGATCGGTTGACAGCTCCGCCCCTCTCTTTACCTGAGTGCCCCAAACATGCGGTCTCAGATCCGATGACACGATCACAAAATCAATCATAGACCTTCGGCCTAGGGTGCTCTGGTACCACGTACACTTATGAGCATCCTTATGTTGGAACATGGTGTTCATTATAGATAATCCATGACTAGCACAGAACTCTAACAACAAACGACCACACAATTTCAGATCAGGGAGGCTGTTCCTCCCTATCACACCTCTCCAGGTGCCTCCATCATTGCCCACTTGTGCGTTGAAGTCCCCCAGCAGAATTATGGAGTCCCCTACTGGAGCAACAGTCAGAGATCCCCCCCCACAACCCATAGGCGTAGGGAGGCGACCCTCTCATTCATTGGGGTAAACTCCAACATAGCGGCACTCAGCCGGGGGCTTGTGAGTGTCCCTACCCCCGCTCAGTGCCTCACACCCTGGGCAACTCCAGAGAAGAATAAAGTCCATCCCCTATCCAGGAGTATGGTTCCAGAACCAAGACTGTGTGTGGATGTAAGCCCCACCAGATCTAACTGATAGCGCTTCACCTCCCTCACAAGTTCCGGCTCCTTCCCCCACAGAGAGGTGACGTTCCACGTCCCCAGAGCCAGCCCCTGCCACCCGGGTCTGGTCCGTCAAGGCCCCTGGCCTTCACTGCCACCCATATGGCAGCGCACCTGACCCCAGCGGTTCCTCCCATGAGTGGTGGGCCCATAGGATGGAGAGGGGGGTTGATTTAATTTGTTAAGAAAGACTGCTTTTTATAGGCCCATAGGCCTATTTATAGGCTAAGTGAGTAGGTGTGTATGCCTAGGCCTATTTAGAGTGCTGAGATGTTACAATGTTGTAGGACCTATTTTATTTCTTTGTTCCAACTTCCAAGTGGCCTATAGCCTAGGTTAGTCATGAATAAATTATGTTAAAAATGTATGAATGACTCATTCTTGGCAAAAGAGCACATTTTAATGTCAGGATGTAAACGGGTTCAGGCTTTTAAAAATCTGTCAATCAAAATGTACTTTTCTGATTCTGAGTCTCATTATGAGTTGTTTACTTAGATTTTTGGTGTGAGTTTGAATCCAGCCCTCAATCGGTTGTAGAATTTGGTTTGCATTAACTGTTGTTACATAATTTTGTTCTCAACAAATTGCACAATGTACAGTAAAGATTTTGATCTCTAATATATTTCCTTCATCAAGATGTGTGATTTAAGTGTTCCCTTAATTGTATTGAGCAGTGTATTTCAATAACACAATTTTTGTGAGATTATGATCAAAGTTGCTGAATTACCAATTAATAATATTAAAATAATATTTTAAAGTAATCATTTAACTGATGGTCATCCCTTAAAGTCAGGCCTCTATCTAGGTTCCTTCCTAGGTTTTACCCTACAAGGGAATTTACTCTACCCTAGAGGTTCATCAACTCTTGTTGTTCTTTGGTCTACGGGGTTTCTGGGATTGATATCTGTAGTAGCCCTTTGTGACAACAGCTGATGCAAAAGGGGCTTTATGAAATACATTTGATTGATTCATTGACTTGAAATCTTTGTGTACCTATTATTGCGAACCATAATTCATATGTTTTTGAAATGTCTATGCTACTAAGTCATGGGCACATTTTTTTCTTGAAACCATTCGCAAAACCAGGGAGCATGCTCTGTTATTCCTTTTGTGTGAAAGCCCCCAAACGAGCCTAGTTAACAGCACTAGTTTAGATTAAAACTTGCAATCTGTGTTAGAATTGTTAGAATTTGGGGTTGCTTTTAAGGTTAGGCATAAAAGTTAGATTAGTGAGATTAAGGGTAGGATTACGTTATGGTAAGGTTTTGGATTAGGGTTAGGTTCTGGGTCAGGGGACAAAGAATATGGATTTCTGGATTTCAGTAAAACAAACATGTGTGTGTGTGTTTATGTGTGTTCATGCATTTATTTGGGCATGCTTGCATGCTAAATGGGTCTACTGTGAGTCTCCTGTGTATATACGCTCTCAGCATGTGTATATTGAGAGTCTGTCAGACTGTCTTTAAAGGAGTCAGATAATGCCAACAGACACCCTGGGCACTAAGTAATGTGCCACCCTGGGGACAGAACCCAATTCACACACCTACTTTGGCCTACTTAAACAATGTTATCCATTAGCAGTGAATACTGTGTAATACACTTTCCATAATACCCAAACTTTCAACCCTAACCTTATAACTAAGCAGGAAATGTGATATTTGTGGCCAGAAGTACTTACCTCCCAAAATGTTCTTCATTTAAAATTGTAACATCTAAACAAGTCCCTACTTCACAGATGTTAACCAGCAGAAGAAAATAATATCATACATATACCCACACATTCCAGAAAAACACACTGCCATCTAGTGATGATAATGGTGTTGCAGGGGAGAGTTTGGGGATGAGTTTGGTGATGCATATAACTCCCTAAGGAGGGTATACATGGGCCGGAAGTGTTTTGGACATTACTACGTTTTTCCTCCTCTCCTTATGGTCTCACTGGGGCCTCATGTGCACACTACTGCTCGCTTTGGTCAATATCATCAATTGATCTGCACACACACACACTCATGCATGCCAGCTGGCATCCCTCTTCTGGGCATTCGGCAGGCCAGAGGGAAGCCAGGACAGACACAATATAGCTAACAGTAACTGACCTGACGGAAAATAATTAGCTGAGGAAAGTCAGCCAACCTTAGGACCCTTTGCCACAGACAGGCTTAGAGCGCTTGCACCAAATACTCCATATTTCACTGTTCAGGCACTATCCCAAACTAGTCATGTACTTCAATTAGTGATTTCAATGGTGGGATCATACGCCAATAACATGTTGTTCCTGCATCCATATACATTATCTTCAGCCATCTGCCATCAGCTGCCCCATTGATCAAGGACATCGGACCTAGCTAAAAAACCTACTGTTGATTGATGTCATTCTATATATTGATAGATGGCTTCTGTGGTTCAAATTGAATTCAGAATTCCTTGAGGTGACCCAGTGTGAGCTACCTGATGAAGAAGATGGCAGACGTCAGAGCAGACAAATGACAACTGTGAAACAATGACAATAGGTTGATCCGCAGAGGTCAGTTAAGGACGTAGTGGAGCTGTAGTGTCAACACGTTGATTTACTGGGAGGACATTATTAGGATAGCCCTTTTTTGGGGTGTCAGGGTGTTGGGAGAGATAAAACTATGAAACGAAAACACTGAGATGCCATGTAAGTCTAGGGGGAATAGATAAGAATGTGTGGAGCAGCAGTGTAGCACCATTGTTCTACAGCAAGACATTATTAGGAATGTGTTTTGGGGTGTCGTTGTGTTGGGAGAGGGTCTTCACTGGCAGCTTGTTCTTTGTTTTACTTCCTATACCTAACAAGCGCTGTGTCTTTATCTTGTATTTCTCTCTGTCTGTCACTCTTTGTAAGGGGGCAGGTGGACTAGCGATTAAGATATCTGATGAGGAGCCCCTGAATGATGCAGTGATAAGGTTAGCTATGTCATTGCGACACCAGGGTTAAAATTATAATTGCTAAGGGGTCCTGCCAAGCATGATAGATTTAGCCAGCACCAACCGAGTTTGGGTAGTTTGTAATCAAAAATGGTTGCTTTGACAAGTTGTGCTCTAGCTACAGGCCGGAGAGTGAAGGCCGGAGAGTATGTTCATTCCAGTGTGTAAGGTTTCCGGTATAGACTAAACACTGGGTTTCCGGTATAGACTGGAATAATAATATTATAAGAAAATAATAATACTAATCTGATTTTTTGAACATGGCAGTGAACCCTAAATGTTCAATGAAGCAGCTTTAAAAAAAAGGGTTTGCTTAACACAGAAGCCATATCTCTGGTTGGACCTTGTATGCAAACTGACAAATATCCCTTTTTCTAGGGATCTTGTTCTGTTTTGTTTCTCTTTTTCTCTCCCTCATTTCCAATAAGCTTTCCAATAAGAGCCCTTAGGTTAGCAGGTTGTTCACACAGGCAGTGCATCAGTAACATCCAGCAGACTTTCCTTTATCCCTATTGACACAGAGCTGTTCCTGATGATAAAGTAATAGCCCATGTCCACATAAGATTCAACTAACACACTACCGCTCCTGGCAGAGATACTGCGCGGTGGCCATTTTGGTTCAGGTTTCACAGTTTCTCGACCTGGGTAGAGTTGTCAGTGGGTTTTCCATTGATTGAATGAAAGATGAAGTGGTCAGCGCTGGCAGTACTCATGACTCTGTAAATTGGCACTGATGGTTAGAAAAGCACAGAGCTTTAGACAAAGAGAGATGGATAGGTGAGTTAGCCACTGTCAATACATCCATGTGGCCAACCCAACGCAAGTTCGTCGGCATTGTTAAAGATGGATCGGATCAAAGTAATGGTGCAGTTATCTTGTAATGAAATGGATCTTGGTCTGTAAATAAAACAGACCAAGTTATTACATGTAAGTATCAGTCAGCTAATTACTCTGTAAGTGAATAGATTTTTTAGTCCATTTATGAATGGGTCTGTAAATTGGGTCTGTGAGTGTTTTACCAGACGCTCTTATCTAGAGGAACTTAAAGTGCATACATTTTAGTTTAGTAGTAAGTGCACACTAATCAATGAATTATTTATCCTCAATGCTGGAAAGAAGACCATACATAATAAAAATAAAACTTAAAAAGTTGAGGTGCCAGGTGTGTCGGTTGCTCCGTGTGGCGCTGAGTGCTCTGCGGCACTCCACCTTGCCGGTGTACTAACTGCCAACTGGAGACAGTGGCAAACGCACCCCTCACACACGCCTGTTTCTTGCTAGTCATTATGTTGTCTATTTGAGTTCCTTGTTTTCACACGCACCTGACGGGCTATTATGTCTGTTTTGTTTGAGACTGTGTGGTGCGTTGTCTGAATTAAAAGACAAGCTAATCTGTCACTTCCCCATGTTGGTGGTTTTAGTTTTTTGCCTCTCCTTTTAAGCACTCACTACCCTCGCTCCTCATACCAGGAAAGAGAAGTGCTTTGACTACATGGACTGAGAACTGCCCCGAAGTGGGGCTGATCAAAAAGCCTGGGTAGGCATGTAGGGTCTGAGCATTGCCTGAATTTAGGGAGAAGTTCCACTTGTTGCTCCATAGGCAAGAACCATAGCCTTGAAGTGAATTTGACATAGGAAAACTGGGGAAGGTTGAACACAAGACGGGCCACTGCATTCTGAATGTGTTGCAGTTATTTGTTTGCACACACTGGAACTTCAGACGGCCCTAGACATGCGTTGGCTTGAGCAGGGGGACCTTGCGTGCGCTGCAGGATTTTAATCCATTTTGGCGTAGTGTGTTACTAATGGCTATCTTTGAGACTGTGGTCCCAGTTCTCTTCAAGTCATTGACCAGGTCCTGCCATGTAGTTCTGGGCTGATCCCTCACCTTCCAAATGATCATTGATGCTCCACAAGGTGAGATCTTGCATGGAGCCCCAGACCGAGGGAGATTGACCGTCATCTTGAACTTCTTCCATTTTCTAATAATTGCGCCAACAGTTGTTAGTAGTTAGTGTAGGGTATATTATGTCAGAATGGTGATTTATGGCCCTGGGGGGGCGGGACTTCCATATTGATGTGACAGGTGGGCGGGACATCCGGTTTGTAGGGTGGGACTTCCGTTATGACGTATGTTAGGGTGGGACTTCCGGTATGATGTATGTTAGGGTGGGACTTCCGGTATGACGTATGTTAGGGTGGGACTTCAGGAGTGACGTATGCATGTCCAGTGACTTTGTGATTTATGATTACATTCATGTGTCAGTGTTTGATGTTTTACAACGCCTGATGAGCAAACCAGACTAGTGTTATAACAGGTGGGTTATGTTTGATGATTAACAAATGGGGTTTAGGGTTCCGGAATGTTAAATTCCCAGGCAGTAAATAAGTGTTGTGTCAGCGGTAAGGTGTTTGGTGTACAGCAAATGGTGTTCGACAAATATAAAACCCTGGTGTTTTATCTTCTGACAAGTGGTGCAACAGCTGGCATACAAACGGTGGTTGTTGACCTTTCATGTTTTATGGGTTGACTGGCGTGGTATGTGTATTTAAACCACGCTGACATCGGTGATGGTCAGTCAGTCTTGCCTGAGCGAACTTACCTACACATTACAAAACATGGAGGATTGTGTAGCTATCAATGTTTTGGGTGAAACACCAGTGAAAGCTAACATCTTAAACGCAGCTCAGCGATTTGGTAAGAAATTGCAAATGGACCGCAGAGATGCAATCAACATGCCAGCCCCGAAGAAACCGATGCAGAGTTTAACCCGAATCCATCAATTACACCCGGATATGGTGGCACAGGAGTGGAAATTGGACGATGGTCGGATCGGGGGATACATCTTCAACCCAGAACAACCGGAGGTTGCATTTTATGAATTACCCAAAGGCCAAGTGTTTAAGGCTGGTGTGACTGATCAAATGGTTTTTAATGCCAGTTTATGGGTCACCTTTCGAAAAGTGTTTTATTTGGGGCCAAAACAAGGCCCACATAATACAGTAGATGTACTGTTTAAAGTTGTCGAGGGGCTGAAAGAGTATGACTCTGTCAGATTGGAGTTATTTCCGGAAAATATCAGCGGGTTAGTTTGTGACTGCGGGCTGATCGACTGACCTAAGACACCGAAGCCCCGTCTTAAGCCAACACCTTCATCAGTACAGCATAAAAACCGACAGACCGCCGGTGACATTCAAGCAGTCGGAAGAATTTACGAAACATGTCTCAAGATTACAACCAAGCGGTGATTGAAGAACCCAAGGCTGAGGACTGGCTGTGTGACGCCTGGGATGACAACGCTGAAGCCTTCTACGGAACCCCTGACCCAGACAGCTCGATTCCACCGGCATACCCTGCAAGAAACTACCACTGGATTGACAGGGTTGGTGATCAACTAGGTCCTCTAAACCTGTCATACCTTTCAAATGCTAACAAGAGTTATCACAAAATGGACAAACAACTTGCACCAAAAATTTTAAAGATCATCAAAGCAACAATGGGTATGATTCTGGAAAACGTTGTTGGGGCTATTCTACACAAAGCATGCATCGGATGCGAAGTGGACCACCCGAGCCAGACAGGACATTCATGTCTCGAACTGCCTGAGTATTTTTTTGAGGCCCATTATGATGACATTGTGGCGACAGTTTTAACACCGCAACTGAAACATGTGTTGGTCAAGGCTTTGAACGCATCTGGTTTTCACACACCGATGACTGATGTTCATGAGGCCGCTGAGAACTTTCTGCACAAGCTCAAGTTGGAGCCGAACATCACACAGAGACTGAGTGAGAACAGGGATGAGTACATGGACAAATTTAATGAGGATGTTGTATGCGACGCAGCGGGGTCATGGTGTGATGAAAGCAAAGAGTCTGTTGTCTAAGGCCAGGGTAGCTTCAGTTCTCATGTTAACATGTATATAAACAAAGACTATGAGAAATCTGAATGTTTGTGTAACTTTTCTGAATATATTGGTTGTGTAATTTCGAAAACTCAAATAAAACATTGTTAAACATGTATTAATTCTCATTATTGCTCGAACACTCTACAATGTCTGAACAGGTTATGAAAAGTATTTACTATGACCCGGAAAACCCTGGTGCTTATGTGGGTAGAGAGGGTTTGAAAAGAGCATACTTGGAAAAAACCGGGGAGATCCTCAAAAATGGTGAGGCCGATGACTGGCTGCTCGCCCAGGATACATACACGCTACACAGGCCTGTAGCTATACATTTTAAAAGAAATAGAGTTATTGTTCATGATATAAATTCACAATTTCAGCTGGATTTGGTTGACATGAGTGCTTACAGTGTGGAAAACGATAACATGAAATTTATGTTAACATGCATAGATGTATTAAGCAAATACGCATGGATTCGCGTGCTGAGAAATAAAAGCGCTATAGAGGTAAAGCGAGCATTTGAAGACATATTAAAAGAAGGAAGAACACCACATTTTGAAATGTTGATGAAGAAGTACAACATAAAACATTTTGCTACAGGAAATGATGTCAAAGCGAGTATCGTTGAGAGGTTTAATAAAACAATTAAATCACGAATGTGGAGGTATCTGACAGCAGCCAACACTCACCGCTATGTTGAGGTTATTCAAGATTTAGTTTGTGGGTACAACCATAGCTACCATCAGTCTATTAAGATGAAGCCTGCTGACGTTTGTGAAGAAAAATGTTAGATTAGTTCTCAAGAACCTGTATGGCACAACATTAATGAGAAATGGTAATCAAAGCTGCAAGTTCCAGGTTGGGGATACTGTGAGACTCTCAAAGCTGAGAGGTGCGTTTACAAAAGGCTATGAAAAAGGGTACACAGATGAATATTTTACAATAACAGACTGCATTCCTCGGGTACCTCCTGTATATAGAATACAAGATTACGATGGTGATGTGATAGTTGGGACCTTTTATGAACAGGAATTGCTGAAAATAATCGTGGCTAAGGATAAAACTTTTAAAGTGGAAGCAGTTTTGAATGAGAAAGTACAGAAAGGGAGGAAAATGTGTCTTGTGAAGTGGCTTGGTTGGCCTGAGAAATTCAACAGCTGGATACCATCGGAACAAGTGGTTTACCTAGAAACTGGATAAAACTCCAGGATTTACAGGATCACGTCATTTACACTGACTGCGATCAGCATGGGTGACGGTGGCTTCTACATAACGCTGCCCAGTAACTCATCGAGACATGTCTATCCAAGCAACACGAGTTCGTGCTATACCACTAAATTTGCCAAAGGTATAGATTTGAAAGGCGATTGGGAAGTATCTTTGATAGAGTTCCAATACCCGCATACGTGGAAAACTTTTACACGGGGCGAAAACGCATTTGAACTACTTGACTTGAAAAACGACAAAACTTGGAAATATGAACTCGACACCAGTTATTACACCAGCATATTAAAACTAGTGATAGAGCTCAACAGTCATATAAAAACACATGGTTTATCAGTGGGGTACGATGAATTTAAAAATAGAGTGTTTCTAAAAGGTGAGCCCCAGTTTAGTTTGAAATGTAGCGCAAAACTGGAACAGATATTGGGGTTAAAACCAGGCGAGCGGTGGTCCGCCACATGGTACGGAACATACCCCACAGATATTCTGGCGGGGTTTAACCCCCTATACATCTACACAGATATAATTGATTATCAATGTGTTGGTGACAGTCATGTACCACTGCTGCGAACTGTACATATTACAGGGAGAAAGAACGAAGTTGTCACAGTGACGTACGACAAGCCACACTACGTACCTCTTAGTAAGAGACAATTTGATGAGATCTGTATTGAAGTAAAATCTGATCAAAACCAGCTGGTTTCATTTGTAGTGGGTAAGGTAATTGCAAAATTACACTTTAGACCCGTCAAACAATCTTTTAGAGTTTAAGATGCAGCCGCAGAAGCTCTATGATGATCCTCGAAGGTATGTTGAATACTACACAACACAGGCCGGTAACGGTTTACCAGGGTATCATGGTAGCTCAGCAATGTATGGGGCCGGTCTAGGGGGCCTTTTCCGAGGGCTTTTCCGGATGGCAATACCTTTGTTGAAGCGCGGGTTCTCCATAGCAAAACCACATCTGAAGAGTGCGGCTAGGAATATAGTCGGCGATGCTGTCAACAGTGTTATGTCACGACAAACAAAACAGCAGGATGGTTCTGGATTGATGGTTATGTCTCGAGGTGTTAGAAAGAGACCACCTGGTAGGCGGAGCCTACCCAAGAGTAAAAAACGCAAGAATGAGACAAAAACAAGAGCCAAGGTTAAAAGAGGACACTCAAAGGGAACACGACAAATCTGATTAAGAATATATTTTAGAGAGATGGCACTCCTACACCGTATGTCTGGTGAATGTATGAAGACAGAGTTGGATTTATTCACAGTTCCATTTACACAGACATCTATTGAGAAAAATACATACATTGAAATACCGACCCTATCAGCAATATCAGACGCAGCCCCTCTGGAGTTCTTTATTGCCGGGAATGGCGAAGACTACGTTGATCTAAACAATACTTTGCTGTACCTACGTGTAAAAATCACTAAACCGGACGGAACTAATATTGATGCCGGAGCACGTGTTGGGGTTATCAACTATCCGATAGCCACCCTATTTTCACAAGTGGATGTCTCCTTGGGTGATCGTTTAATTAGCCAGAGTAGCAACACATACCCCTACAGAGCCGTTATAGAGAGCATTCTGAATTATGGATGTGATACATTAAAGACACAGTTTTCAGCTGGGTTGTTTTACAAGGATGCCGCAGGTCACATGGATGTTACGGACCCTGCAGGCGAGAACGATGGACTTACGAAAAGGGCAGCCTATTCGGCGGATAGCACAACATTTGAAATGATCGGCCCTGTTCATAGCGATATCTTCTTTCAAGAGAAACTTATGTTAAACGGCGTTGACATAAAGGTTAGGATGGTGTGCGGTAAAGATGAGTTCTGCCTTATGGGGGTCGGGGATGTGCGTTATCGTTTGCATATACTATCAGCATCACTATTTGTCAAGAAAGTGTCTGTATCGCCATCCGTGAAACTTGGACACGCTCAAACGCTACTCTCAACCAATGCCAAGTACCCAATTGAAAGAGTGTGTATGAAGACATTTAGTTTACCGGCTGGGGGTCGTGTTTGTAACCAGGAAAACCTATTTTTAGGACCTCTGCCAAAATGTATTGTAATCGGATTGGTGGACAATGACAGTTTTACCAGAAGTTACACAAATAATCCATTTAATTTCAAACATTATAATTTGGAGTTTATGGCTATGTATGTAGATGGTCAGCAATTTCCTAGCAAACCATTCCAACCAAATTACACAACAGGGTCAGCAGTGCGTGAATTTTACCAATTGGCCTTAGCTTCAGGAAAACACCTAAAGGACCAAGCCTTGGCTATTGACAGGTCGGACTTCTTACACGGCTATGCCCTTTATGCATTCAACTGCGCACCCGATGAGGAGTGTGGTCAGTACCTATCCTTGATCAAGTTAGGGAATGTACGACTTGAGATGAGGTTCAGACAACCACTACCCCACACAATTAATTTAGTTGTTTATTCAATCTTTGACTCCATTATCGAAGTGTCAAACCGGCGACAAGTCATGGTTGACTACTATTAGGAGAACTGTGTGGAAATGAATACCGCAGAGTTGACCAGTGTGGTGAACCAATTTTCATCTAGGACCCATTTCTATGGTGTGCTGGCAAGTGACCAACTACCTAGGGTGCCTGTCCGAGATGTTGCATCAATGATGATTGTTAATACACACCCAAGCAATCAACCTGGGGAGCATTGGCTGGCTATTTACATAACGGATGATGGCATTGGAAGGTTTTATGACAGTTTTGGAAACCCCCCAGATTTGACATATTTTCCCAAGTCAATCAAGGCCTTTCTGAAAACCTGTGAGAATGTGGAATACAGTTCAAAACAAGTACTGGACCTGGTTTCAACCACGTGTGGACAGCATTGTTTGTTCTTTCTCTTTCTAATGACAAAAGGTCTGAGTTATAAAGATTCTATGTCTTTTTATGCTGATGATTTACGAGAAAAGTATGCCCTAGTCTCAAAGTTTGTAGCTAAGATGTCCCAGAGTAAGTGTGATAAGCAAATGTTTAATTGCATACAACATGCTCAATCTTGTGAAACGTTTAATTTGTGCCATGGTTGTTGAAGAAATAGTAAAGCCAATCACGTGTATGTCAACTTTATTATTCAAAAATAAAAACATTTGTAAAACCACATCAATGTTTACATATTATTTTTCATACAACATTTATACAAGATAAAACAAACATACAATTTATCACAAATAAAATAAAAACACATTAAAATGGAAGCCATTTTGCGGGGTCCGTGGTATGAGTTTCAAAGAAAGCTTTGGTTGTTTGAAAACCAGTTGCTGGTGGTGTGGCTAAATCATCCATTGTGTCACCAGACTTTTGTTTATACAAATTGATTTTACGTCTTACATGCGCATTTGGAATAGTTGTAAAAGGCATGTTGAGACATACCATGGCCTCTAAAAACACACCCCACCCCAACGGTCTTCTATCGTCAGCAATTTTATTGGTAGCTGTCACACTTTTAACAAGATCCAATAGGTGCGAGCCCTTCATTATCTCTCCTTTGAAAACGAATTCACCATTTGAATTCCATGAAGTCAAATCTTTAGACCTGTGCATTCTATTAAGAATATATTCAACATTCTTTCTATGCCTCGCAGGCACATTATCCAAAATGTCATCAACAAGGTCAACATTTTGGTCAACAGTTTGCTTATTCTCAGTCACGTTTACTACATCAGACCCTGTCTCAGACCCGGGTAGACTTAAAGTCAGTGTGTTTGTATCAAGCTCACCCTGGCGCACAACAGTCAAAAATCTTTGTAAAATGGCAGAGTATCTTTTAGCTTTCTCATGTAAATCCATGTCAGGCTTCAACAGTATATTGCGAATCGATGAGTCCAAATCATTTTCAACAGACTGTCTTACATCGGTGCTAGTCGTTTTGGATTCCCGCAGTTTTTCTAACTGATGTTGTGGCACCAGAAACATTTTCTGAGCATGCTCCATGTTGTTTAACCCTGTCTCGATGCAATTAGACTGGTTAAGAATGGAACTGCAACGCTTAGTAACGGCAGTAGAAAACCTCCAGATTGGTTGATGGTGTTCTTTCTAGACATGTATATAATTTTGGCTTTTTGTCTCTTTACTTTTCGGAGCTGCGACTCGGTTAAGGGTATATTACCGCGCCTTAGATTAAGCACTATTTCTCAGAGTGATAGAATTAGGTCGGTGGATGCTGATTCTAAAATAACTTTTCGTTGACTTGCTGGTGCCTTAAATATCATCTTCAAAAGTGGTAAATTTCTACGAATGCGTTTAGACATGATCAAACTTTCTTAGGAACGTACACGACAGGCCAATCCCCTGAAAATAACCCTGTTCTCAGACGGTAGTCTTCTGGTGTTGTAGCTTTAAAGTCAATAAGTAAATAACCAAAAGGCGGATGTGTTGCATCTTTAAAACTCTCCATGAAGAATCGAGAAAGACCGGGGTATATCTGTCTGCCTAAAATACTAATCTGCTGATTGTCGCGGAGGTTTTTAAACAAGATGAGGTAGTTTGTGTTCAAGTTAATAGTTCTACTATATTTGCCTTTAACAAACATGTTTTGGATGAGGTAAATTGCACTCAGGTTACGGTGGTGTGAATATTGTGTGAAAACTCTCTCCATCTCCAAACTCTCTGATGCACTTTTCATTAAATCGTCAATAATTAAAAGGTCGTTTTTCTGAATCGGTAGCAGATTGTCATCACACAGTGATGTTGGTAGACCTTCTATAAAATGTATCTCCCTTACTTTCAACAGTTTGTCATACAGCGGTTGCCAACATGAATAAACCCAGACGATATTTTGAATTTCTTTGGAGAATACAACCTCTGCATTATCCAACAACATCTTCACAAAATATGTTTTACCAGAGTTACTGGGGCCACTAATGACACAGCTGAACGGGTGTTGTAGTCGCGGGTCAAAACCGCTATCCATCCTAGACTGGTTTAGTACCCATAAGGCCTTGTGCTGTAATCAGGGAGCAGTACCCGCTTGTTGTACACAACTCTGAAACGCTTAGACACTACTCGGTTTTTCAACGTGAATGTTCTTTTATCTCTAGCAATTGTGTCTGCATTAGCAAGGACATGATCATCATCACCGCCCTCACCCCGTACAAAGTTGTCAACCAGTCGTGTCAGCGTCTCCAAATTAACAATGGTTGTGTTGTAGCTGTTGAGCGTAATGCTTTTGCTTTGAGACAGGTCAGACCTTTAACGGTTTTGTAACCATATGTCTTTGGCCCACCACTAACAAATTGAGCTATGCTGTCACCATCCGGTAACTCATCGGTCAAGTCACCCAAGAACGGGCCCAGTGGGGGGACCCAATCCCCATGGCGTGTGACAAAGATCACAGAATCAGTGTCTGTGTAGAGTACACGTCTATCCAACTTCTCCAAGAGTGAATACAACTCGAGTCTAGCATAAGCGGTTGTGAACGCGGCAATAAAAATGTTGCCGTTACGTGGTTTGATTGGTGTCTGTTTTGTGTAACGCCACTGTACCATCGCAACAGTGTCTGAGATGAACGAGAAATAACCAACATCTATTTCACTGGAAAAAAGGTAGTGGCTAAACTCCTCCGGATCTGTAATTAACATTGTGTTCATAAGGTTAGTCCGCTCACCCATCTTACCCCAAAGACTATTCATTGCCAATTTAGCTAAAGATCGCCTAGCACTGTTTACAACAATGTTCTCCTTGTCAAGCTGCACACCCTCCTTTTCATGATATGATCATCAACCACAGATGGCGGGAAGCCACTAGCTTCCTGCTTGTGCTTCAGGAATGTTCTCATGTAATCTGCAAAAAGATCATCTGATGTCCTGGTGAAATCCCAGACTTCAAATATTTCCACAATGCGATAACCTTTCTCAACAGCCTTAACCAGTTTAATAGAAACCCAGGTACCGGTTAAATATCTTTCTGAATCAGTATGTGAACAATTAGTTACCTGGTTTTCAGACTCTGCACATAATCTACACAATGGAAAGAACAGCTTACCGCCAACCCTGTGTGGTAAAACGGGGTGATAAAGGCCTTTCGGTGGACACACTGTAGCCTTAACAATACCAAAATAGTTGTCTAGTGGTTTGAAATCTCAAAAGATTATGTCTGGATGCCCAATCGGATAAGTCTTTGTCTTGTTGCAGAATGTGTAAAGACTACAGACATCGTTATACTGAATAGTCTCCCCTTCTCGAGCTGCAAACTTCAGATGAATCGCATTAGTACGACCACCAAAAAGAGCATCCCGAGGGTCAAGGCGCTCTGGAGCACCAAAGGTCTTCAAGAAAGCTTTGATATCTGCGGATGTGTTTTTAAGCCGGTTCCACTCACACTCCCATATGTATTGAACATGTATGTTGTGTTGTTCTTTCAAAGCCTCTAGCTTTGTCAACCATTGCTGGTGCATCAACCCATACTGAATCTTTGTCATTGGATTGATGCTTGTTGAACAATGACACTTTGGGTGACCGTGCCAGAAACAACATAGAAATTCATAGGCCGTGCTAAAACCATCGCGTTCAACATATCCATCAACGTAGTAGTCACCGATTTTCACTTCACCCCTGTTCAGGGCGTGCTGTATTGATATATTCTCATCGGAGGCCACATATTCAAGCCACTGGATTGAGCTGTTTGAGAATGTCTTCTGACAACGGTTGTAGTTGTCTGAGGGGACCAATGCAATGGTGTCCTTGGTGAGGAATCTTTTGCAAAAGACTTTCATGCAAGCCGAAGCAATCGTAATTGACCGGAATGGGTCAACACCACCACACTCCAGGAAACTCGAGTCTGTAGCGCATACAACCCTCTCTCAAGATGACCACATCATTCACGCAGTAAGCCTTTATTTCATCCTGCATGACAAAGGGGTCTGCGGAAACAGTTGCATACCATTGCAAAAACTAATCTTTTTCTTTAGCCATCATGGTATTCACACCATAGTAATGCGGTTCCGGATGGGGGCCAAAATAGTTCTCATTCTCCTTGATGTTAAATTTGTAAGGAAAGTAGCCTTTTTTCGAATTCTTAAAACCCATAGCACGTGGCAAGGCTGACAGCTTCATAGGTAGAAAGCAATGACTATCAATGTATCTCTGATTGAATGTGCTGTCTGTAAAAATCATGAGCTTGCTACCATTAGCAATAAGTGTTGTGCCAATACCATTGTTAGCAAGGTACTGCATCAAGATGTTACCATCGAAACCTTTAGAGTTGTGTGCTATAAATGTGTAGTCATTATATTTCGGATGCCTAAACTGAAAAAAAGCAGTGACACAACCATCTCCGGCTGAACACCACGTCTTGTTATCAAAGCTTATTGCACACACAAAATTTGCAGTGTGTACACCATTCACCGGATTGGCAATAGTCTCAAAATCATAAAATATGTAGCGCTCACTGGGATCCTCGGGCTTGGCTGGTTTTATAAAACACTGATGATTCATTTCAACCGGCAGATCCACGTTACAATTGGGGCACATGTTAGCAATGCACCTGTGTGCTTTATAGTTGGCAATACTGACATTGTAATAGCGACCACAGTCGACACAGTATTTGTTCTGGTCACACCTGCTAACCCAACAACCAGCACTTTTGTAGTGCTTCAAGCGTTTATGCTGGCTATAACAAAAATCAGAATAACATACCCGTTTACAGTCAGGGCACTGCTTTGTGTTACGGGGTTGGGTATGACAATCTTCATGAAGACAGACACTACAGCTATGTTTACAACCATGATCACCACGTGTGTTGAAACCGGTATAGCACCAGTCACAAACATAAGACACACCCAGAAAACCCTTCAGATTCATGATACCGTAGAAATGGTTATCGTGTAAGTACATAAAGACAGTTCTAGGGTGGGTTTCCTCGCTGTTTTGAAACTTGGTAAAGTGACCATCCCGTGTTCGGTGAAAGACAACAATTTTACACCCTGTCATTTCTTCAAACCGAACAATATCTGTGAATGACACACATTCATCTAACGCTAAACCAGCCCCCTTATGTAGCTCACGACCACTAACCAGGGCCTCAGAATATGTGCACTGCGGGTTCAACATACCCATCAAACAAACAGAAAAACACGTAGAATCATTATTCACAGCCACATATAAATGTCTTCTTTTTTTATTGATAATCTGATCTATCAACAATGTTTGAGCTTTACGTCGCGGGGCACCACCCTCACGGTTTTTGACAATTTGTACCACCAGTTCTAGTGATTCATCAATCATAATCTTGGCATTACTCTGCATAACACTTTCAAGTAAATTATGAAACGTGCGTTCATTATATTCATCCGCTCTCATGGTCACATGTACGGGGTCTATCAGAGATTCACCAATCAACTCAATCTGCAGACGATCACCAGGCCCGTGTACAAAGTCTGAGGCTCTAAAAATCAAAGTATCCAAGCCTGCCATAATACTTGCGTAGAATGTGCCAAAATCACCAACTTCACCAGTATTTTGTAAATTTATCAACTGTCATAATTCAACATTGTCAAATGCATTACGCTGTATAACTCTAACATCGCCATCACTGCACTGAGTTTGCATCAGAGAGCTCGAAGGAGTGTCAACTAGATCGTGTGAAAAATGGGGGCTACTAAGCTCGGTTAACAAGCCTTGTATCTGAGGATTATTGTGCGCATCGCTGTGTAACAAAGTAGCGGTTGGTTTATTTGTATTTTGGGGTGTGGTCGATTGATTATGTGTAGAGGTTGTTGGCTGTTCCGTGTCTGGTCTGTTGTTAGCATTATCTTTCGCCATTTCTCTGGTTTAACGTGTAAATAACAATCCACTTTTCAGATTTAAATATTCTAACTCAAACATACATTCACATACAGCGCAGTTTTGAAGAGTTGGCTGTATTACCTTCAGCTTTCAAGCATGAAAGAAAACAAAAATCCCCTCACGCTGTGCTGCCACAAGGAAGGGTGTCCGTAACTGACCCCATTGTGGTAATGTACTTTGTATCATCACCCCGGCTGTCCTCAATCTGTTGGAATATAGAATGTTGTACCAAGGGTCAGTATGCATAGTCATAATTGTTAATAACACTTTAGAACAAGACTAAAAATGTCTGTAAATAATTAAACTTACACAAAGTATCTGCTCAGGTTGTGTAAGATCACAGTCTGACCGCCCAGTCCAACTGACGCAGATGCCGGTCACTTGAACTAAATACAAATAGGATTAACAAGTGTATACAGGTTATTAAAGCTGATTAACAATAATGTCAAAAGTCTACTTACCAAGATTTGGAGGTCCAAAAATGTGTTTACCAAACACGGTCAGTGTTTCCACTCAACCTAAACCGGAGATTTAAACAGGCAATATAAAAGACAGCTAAAAATGAATGGGTTGCGCAATCGTAAAATTGATTTACAAATTCTTAAAAAGTTGCATCACAATTCAAATAAATTACTTCAAATAAAAGAACTTGTACTTACAACAGAAACGATATAAACAACAGCTGACTTTTGTGGATGCTGCGGGGTTTAATTTTGGTCTTCACATCGCAGCCGTGGCGCCTCCACCAAGTCACGCCTCTTAACTTTGTCATTGGTTACATGTCATCGTTCTTCACGTTAGATTCAAATTGTGTTAGAACTATACATGCTGCAATGATACAAATTCAGGATAAAACTTAACTATTTAGTTCTGATTTTTGTAGCCATTTGGCAACCAATTATATTGCTATATCCTGTCTGGTAGAACAGCCGTTCTCGTTAATTTTTGCGGCTCAGCCGTGACATCACGTCATAGAATTGTATATATTTACGATAAACTCATCTGCTTACATATAAACGCTTGCTATTGTCACCATATCGCCATTAATCAGTTCAACATTTAACAAACACAGGACCATAATACAGCAATACAAAATCAGATTTCACGAGTTGGTCATTAAGAGAATGCAGCATCTTCACCCCGGAAGTGACAGCATAAGCCCATACTAACACAAATACTATAGTATTTTTTTAACCAACGTTGCCTATTATTAAACATTTCTACCAATGTGTGGAAAACAATCTTGCGTTGATCTCTGTTGTACAATTTCAAAAGACGGCTTTACGAATGTTTTAATTACCTGAAATAACCTATCCATACCTGTCAACGATTCGCCGTTGTTCATGCAAATTTATACGCGACCTTGCTGGTAACTTTGTAACGTTTTGCCATATAATGCAACTTAGAAGTTAATGCTGACTTAACCATTTTTATTACAAAACTCAACATTGCTCATACATACACTTTTTTTTATTTATAACAATATTTTAAAAACCGCAACCGCTACACAATCCACCTTTGCGAAATGTGTGGTTGGCCCTGGGCCATGGATGCTCCTTCAAAATAATAGCATTGCTCATGCGATGTTAGCTTGCTGTAATGCTGTGTTGGACTACAAACCGTGAGACAAGGGATGGTTTCTAACCTGCATATACTACAGTTTGTATTAGTGGTTATTTAGGGACCATTACTACTGGGCAGATATAACCTTGAAGCCCATCTCTTTTTAAAATGAATGTTGGGCTGAAAACTATCCAAAATCGTAAGTCCCTCCCCAATCCCCTTCTTAATATCTTACAGAAAAACATGTCTCTCACGTGTAACTCTGTGCTTGTGGAAAAACACCATGTTACAACCACATTGTAAAACATGGAAGTTTACATCTGTACCACAAGGCATTGGAACCCTGGCCCCCTTTTATTTAACACCAAACACCTTACCGCTGACACAACACTTATTTACTGCCTGGGAATTTAACATTCCGGAACCCTAAGCCCCATTTGTTAATCATCAAACATAACCCACCTGTTATAACACTAGTTTGGTTTGCTCATCAGGCGTTGTAAAACATCAAACACTGACACATCAATGTAATCATAAATCACAAAGTCACCGGAGATGCATACGTCACTCCTGAAGTCCCACCCTAACATACGTCTTACCGGAAGTCCCACCCTAACATACGTCAGTCCGGAAGTCCCACCCTAACATACGTCATAACGGAAGTCCCACCCTACAAACCGGATGTCCCGCCCACCTGTCACATCAATATGGAAGTCCCGCCCCCCCAGGGCCATAAATCACCATTCTGACACAATATACCCTACACTAACTACTGTTGTTGCCTTCTCACCAAGCTGCTTGCCTATTGTCCTGTAGCCCATCCCAGCCTTGTGCAGGTCTACAATTTTATCCCTGATGTCCTTACACAGCTCTCTGGTCTTGGCCATTGTGGAAAGGTTGGAGTCGGTTTGATTGAGTGTGTGGACAGGTGTCTTTTATACAGGTAACGAGTTCAAACAGGCACAGTTAATAAAGGTAATGAGTGGAGAACAGAAGGGCTTCTTAAAGAAAAACTAACAGGTCTTACTGGTTGGTAGGTGATCAAATACTTATGTCATGCAATAAAATGCAAATTAATTATTTAAAAATCATACAATGTGATTTTCTGATTTTTTTTTTTAGATTCTGTCTCTCACAGTTGAAGTGTGCCTATTATAAAAATTATTTATAGACCTCTACATGCTTTGTAAGTAAGAAAACCTGCAAAATCAGCAGTGTATCAAATACTTGTTCTCCCCACTGTATATAAAGCAAGGTAATGCCCCAAAAACAAATCTGCACTTCCAAAAAACGATGTACATGTTTTCACCATTGTATGCCAAACCCAAGTACACCCACTGAAAAGGGTTTGTTTCATACAGAAAACTGTCTGTTCTCTGCAAATGAGGGGAAAGGAGGATGAAAGGAAAGGAAGATGAGAGGGAGAAAGGTTGAGAGGAAAGGAGGATGAAGGGTCCCATGCCGATTAAAAAGGGGAGGGAAAGAGAGAAGAGAGGAAAGAGGATGCCTTTAGGGGATATAACCTGATTCCTTTTTTGCCTGAAGTAGTTCTATCTCTTAGATAGCAGGCAGGTTCTCTCTAGGTTTCCTCTCAGTTTGATGTATGTTTCCTGGTGGTTTCAACTCTATCCCTCTAAAGTTGAAGGTCTTTTCAAAGACTCATCTGCTTTACATAAGCAGGTGAGACTTTCAGTCTCTACAGCCTGTCCTGATTTGAAGAATGTGTGTGTGTGTGTGTGTGTGTGTGTGTGTTTACAGTATGACTGTCTGTACTTGTAGGCCTGTCAACCCCAACTCCACTCTGTGAGTAACTACATGTATAGAATGAGGTTTTGCTTGATAAAAAAACTTCCGACTTTAGGAACTAGGAAGGAACATGACAAATTGACATGTATGGCACTTTTAATTTAAAAGGTATTCAATTATCTTTTCCATACTGGACTAAACTTTCATGACATACACCATTACAAAATGTAAATAGTAGAAAGGAAATGCATAGATTTTCATTCTTTATCAGGGTTGATAGCTTAGTCCTCTGTCAGGCGGTACTGTCATTGTCAGAGATTAATCTTTTTAGATCAACCCCCCTACACACACACCGATTTGTGCACATTATTTTTCATTCTCTCTCCCTCCATCCAAGTAGATGAGGCTGTTAAGAGCTGTGCTGGTTCTTTTAATTCAAGTGTGGGTTGGTAATTAAGCTATGGTAAGATGGAGGGCTAGTATTATATAGAAGATACGGAATACGAGGTGAATGGTGAGCTTTACACTTATTCTGAGGAGGGAGGCAGGGAAGGAGGGAGAGTTCTTATTCGTGGCCACAAGGTTGTTCTTCAGAAGCAAGGGAGTAGTTCAGCAAATGAGACAAGAAAAAGAGTAAGAGGAGGTGTAGTGAGTGCAGCTCTATCCATCTGATAAGAGTGGCAGTTCGTGGTACACATGTATCCAGCCATCCTATAAATAATGTCCCCAGTGTCAGATCTCTTACCACTGATCCCAGATCAGTTCAATTCCAGACAGACTGGGAGGGAGAATACAGTTGTGCTCATAAGTTTGCATACCCTGGCAGAAATTGTGAAATTCTGGCAGTGGTTTTGAAAATGTGACTGATCATGCAAAAAAATGTATTTTATTTAAAGGTAGTGATCATATGAAGCCATTTATTACTACATTGTTGTTTGGCTCCTATTTAAAACCTAATGATAACAGAAATCACCCAAATGGCCCTGATCAAAAGATTACATACCCTTGAATGTTTGGCCTTGTTAAAGACACACAAGGTGACACACATAAGTGAAAATGGCAATTAAGGGTGAATTTCCCACACCTGTGGCTTTTTAAATTGCAATTAGTGTCCGTGTATAAATAGTAAATGAGTTTGTTAGCTCTCACGTGGATGCACTGACCAGGTTAGATACTGAGCCATGGGGAGCAGAAAAGATGCGTATGAAGGTAATGGAACTTTATAAAGATGGAAAAGGATAGAAAAAGATATTCAAGGCCTTGCAAATGCCAGTCAGTAATGTTCAATCACAAGAAGTGGAAAATTCAGGGATCTCTTGATACCAAGCCATGGTCAGGTAGACCAAGAAAGATTTCAGCCAAAACTGCCAGAAGAATTGTTTGGGATACAAAGAAAAACCCACAGGTAAACTCAGGAGAAATACAGGCTGTACACAGTATTATATTATATACCATTACAAAACTCTGAACCTTTACAAAAAAAAAGCTGAACAAAAATGTTGCGAAAATACCCTTTTCAGGAATTCTGTCACAAATGAGCTGCATGGTTGAGTTGCCAGAAAGAAGCCTTTACTGCGCCAATTCTACAAAAAAGCCAGGTTACAATATGCCCAACAACATCTTGAAACGCCTCAGTCTGGCACACTCTAATTTGGAGTGGCGAGACCAAAATATAGCTTTATGCTCCCAACCATAAGCACTGTGTTTGGAGAGGAGTCAACAAGGCCTATAGTGAACAGAATACCATCCCCACTGTTATGTTTTCGGTGTGTGTGAGCTCTAAAGGCATAGAGAATCTTGTGAAAATGAATGGCAAGATGAATGCAGCATGTTATCAGAAAATACTGGCAGACAATTTGCATTCTTCTGCACGAAAGCTGCGCATGGGATGCTCTTGGACTTTCCAACATGACAATGGCCCTAAGCACAAGGCCAAGTTGACCCTCCACTGGTTACAGCAGAAAAATGATAAGGTTCTGGAGTGGCCATCACAGTCTCCTGACTTTATCATTGAGCCACTCTTGGGAGATCTCAAACGTGCGGTTCATGCAAGACGACCAAAGACATTTTGCCTAGACGAATGGGCATCTATATCACCTGCAAGAATTCAGGGCCTCATAGGCAAATATTACCAAAGACTGCACGCTGTCATTGATGCTAAAGGGGGCAATACACAATATTAAGAACTAAGGGTATGCAGACTTTTGAACAGGGGTCAGTTCATTTTTTTCTCTGTTCTTTGTTTATTTTATGATTGTGCCATTCTGTTATGACCTACAATTGATTGTGAATCCCATAAGAAATAAGACGTGTTTTTCCTGCTCACTGATGTTTTCTTTACAAATGGTTCACATATTACCAATTCTCCAAGGGTATGCACACTTTTGAGCACAACTGTACAAAGATAGAGCGCACATATTGCCTCTTACTATTTTGCGCTCTTAGTTGTAGTTCATTTGGTTTTCATGGGTACGTGTTATTTGCTAGTCTAGCACCTTGTTTAATATGTCACACGAGACAGATTGATCTCTCTGGCCTCCCACTTTAGTATAAATTGTTGTGGAGTGTTTTCCCCCTGAACACCATCTCCGCCATGCATTACTATGGCACCAAAGCTCCATGTTTACAAACCATGTTTTTTTCAAATTTGACAAAAGATATCATGTTATTATCTCAATCTCTTCTCACACCCTTTCTTTCTCCCTGCATCTCTCCCATCTCTCTAACACTTTCATCCATCTGCCCCACATCTCCCCTTCCTCCTTTTCTACAGATTTTGTTCAGATTTAATGTAAATGCCTGTGGTAAACTTAAAATTCGCAGCTCGAAGCGCCTCAATGTCTAAATGAATGGAAGTGTATTAGTTAAAAAGTCAGACTGCTGCTTTGCTATTATCATTTAATGGGAGCCTTCAGTGGCTTTCATTAGGCCCGGGCCACAGATTTGGAGTGGCAAGCTTTTCAATCAGCATCGCCATTATCACACATTAGATCAGGATATCAAAGGGGAAAACTGAACTGAAGCCCTGCCAATTATTAACTGACTGAGAGACATGACGAGGAATACAGAACAGCACAAACGGAACATGAAAACGATGATATTTAGAGGAATGAGAGTAGACTGATTCTGGATGTGCGGTGGAGTAGACGCTGCTGATATTGGACAGGGGTTATTGGGTTTGTGTGTGTGGCGTGTTTTTGGATTTACCTTTCAGAGTGAAAGTAGGCCATATTGTTCAGTGTGTGTGTTTCTCTGTCTATCTCATTCCCTCGTTCCTTCCCTCCCTCTCTCCCTACTGTTCCTGGGGGAGAAGCTGGTAAAAGTGGAGCCTAGAAAGAGTCTGGCTCACAGACAGCCTCTGGACACAGATGGAAATGAGAAGAATTGATGAAAAGGGAAAAGGGAGTGGTGGGCAAAAGCAGGACACTCTTCCGACCCGTATTTTAGAATATATGATTCTGGCCTGGAGTCTCTGTCACTCCCTCTCTCTCTCTCTCTCTCTCTCACACACACACATACACACACATTCACAAATGGGTTGAATCACCTGAGGTCCCAGCAGTAGACAGACCATAAAGATGCCTGCTGTTCCAATGCTGCTCCACAGGTTTACCACCTGATCCGTTAAGTATTACAAACAAACACAAGGCAGGTACCCACACTCACCTACATTTAGTCATTCAGAGAAATGGACAGTAAGTTGATTACAGCAGACACCAGCCAGTGTTAATTAGACAGTAATTCAGCAATTGGTTCTCAGTGCAGGATGGAATGATGAGAGACAAAGACAGAGAGAGAGCAGGGACATCAATAGAAAATCATAGATTGGGGGGCTAAGCCTCGTTTTGGGGGGTCTGGGTATACTCCCCAAAAAAACATTTTCATCATGTATTTTTAGAGAACAGGTTAGTTTTGGTCACGGTTGGCTAAAGTATACCGGTCTCATAGTTTGTGTTAGACACCGATCTAATATGACTTACATTCTATCAAAATAATGAAATTAAAGTCCACTCTGTCTTCATCTATCCAACACCAAAAAAAGTGACAAAAACGGCTGTACTATGTAGCCAAAATCAACTATTCTGTTAGAACATGTATATTCTGTTTCTAAGCAAAATTTCTCTGAATCATTTCAAAAACAGATTTATTCTTTAGCCCATTCATCTCGGAATTAAGTTATAAAAATTTTTATCATCATTAAAAAATAAACATTTAACAAACGGATCTCCCTTCCTCTGAACAGAATATGTTGCAATACGTTATGTTGCAACTTCAAACCCAAACAAACGAGTCTGTTAAACACCCACAGTTTTACAACTGGGTTTGTGGTGTTTATTAGTGACATACAAATGTTAGCTTGCATATCATTAATGGGAAATTAATATTTTCACTGGTTCGTTAGTGTTGTCGCCCAAAAAAAATACAACCCCCTATTTTCGGCCACCGTCCACAATTATTGGCCACCTTACTATTTTGTTGAATTACATTATAATACATTTTATTTGTATTACAAATGACAGACCTTAGTCTTCTCTGAAGTGTCCACTAAAAAGTTGTAGCTAGCTTTCTAAAAAGTTGTAGCTAGCTTTCTTGCCTTCCAGTAAAGAAAAAAAGACTGACCACTTTGATAGTACATGACATGTAGTCTGTCACGCAAGTCGAATTTCACGAACTGCAACTTGTCTACACAATTTCCATTTTTACGATCTCAATTTTTAGTTTTTACCTCCATACATTTCAATGGCAGTGGGCTAGCTGAAAGGTTATATTGATTATCAAAACCATTGCTTTCATCACATTTAGGTGTTGAAACACATTTTATAGATGTGTACATTACCAAAATACATTTCATCTTAGTCACAAATATAGTCTAACATACTAAAGTAAACTTGTTAATATCACTACTTGCCTCAGTTATCGACTTAATCCTGTTTGGTGTAGTGGTTAGTGCTCCTGCCTGTGGAACATAAGGTTGCAGGTTTGAAAAACCGCCATGCTGATTATAATTTCTTTTTTTTAAATGCATTTTTTACAACTATATTTAAGCCGCCAATTTCAAACATTTTGACATATATTTACCAAAAGTATTCAGGAATATATTTTCCAAATGTGTTCGGAAATATATTTTCCAAATGTATACAAAAATATATTTAAAATACTTTTATTTTCCGTATGGGGCTTTGGTTCTTTTTTTAAATTTACCGTCTGTTTCTATCTGTCCCTCCCTCTCTCTCCTCTCTCTTAGTTTTATTATTTCACGCATCGAATTGGTTTGTGTGTTGCTCAGCTTCTTGTTTGGTAGTCCCAACTGAAATCTGCTAGCAGTTCAGAACCAATGAAACCTGAAGGCTCCACAGGTCTATATTCACAGCGTGTGCGTGCGCAAGCACATTCGCAGGTGTGTGTTTGTGAATGCGTGAGCCATTCACAATTGTATGTGCGTGAGTTTATACGCTTCATACTGTGTGTGCTCATTGTAAATTGGCTATGCGTCTTATTTAAATTTCCATCTGTGCTGCCACACCTTTGAGATGATGGGGGAATGGATTGTCAGCAGGATCAGGGGCAAATTATGGGGAGAACAGAGAGAGCGGGAAATAGAAAGAGACAGGGAGACCGCTGTGGCGTTGAGACGTACTATATGAAGCATTTATAATATGCTAATGAGGATCTGGTTTGTCCCTTTCCATATGGTCAGTATGGGGGAGGGTTCCTGGTTAAAATACTGACACTCAAAATGTATCCTTGTATGCTGACATTGGTTTTATGTTGAAAAATATTTGTAAGGAAAAATAATAAAATAGGTTGCTTGAATAAGGAGGTTGAATTATATGCAACCCCCACGTATTAATGTTTGGTAAAACCAACTGTAAAAACAGCTTTAATTTTTTTGGTAAATATGTATTATTGCCAGAATAATTTTGCCTCATTCTCCTTGGCAGATTTGCTCCGGGTTGTTCAAGTAAGTTAGCAGTTGATGCTAGTGGACTACCATTTCGTTAGTTTATATGACTTCTTGCTTGGGATAATCGTTTTGCTCAAAGGTGAATTTCTTCCCAAGCAAGATCCCTTGCAGTATTTCCCTGTATTTTTCTCCATAAAATTATTTGTTAAATTTCAACAAGATGACCAGTTCCTCATTAATGGACTGATCACCACAGCATATCCCCACTGCCACCACCATAATTTGCTCTAGGGATGGTTTGTCTTGAGGCACGGGCAGTGTTAGGTTTGCAGCACACTTTGAGTTTTGGTCAAAAGACTCTCTTTGACCAAAAAGCCAGGTTTGTGCAGAGCTCCTGATATAATTGAACCGTGCTCCATTACTCCATTGCCAGCCACTGAAGACTGATGCTTCTTCAAAGAGATTTTTGACCTCTCTCAGGCTTCTTCCTCAAGTCCCTTTCTCATCATCATCATTATCATCATCAAATGTATTTATAAATCCTTTTACAACAGCAGTTGTCACAAAGTTATTTTACAAAACACCCAGCCTGAAACCCCAAGGAGCAAACAACAACAGTGTTGAATTTCAGTGGCTAGGAAAAACTCCCTAAGAACGCCAAAATATAGGAAGAAACCTAGTGAAGAACCAGGGTCAGAGGGGTGACCAGTCCTCTTCTGGCTGTGAGACCTTGGGGCTGAGACAGGGCGGTCCAGTGACACTGGCCCTATCCAGGGAAGACAGTCAAAGCACCCACATTGCCAAGCATCAACCAAAGGGACACAGACCAACCCCAACCACCCTGAAATGAGGGCCGTGTATTGCCAGCATAGTTCAACCCAATTGCACGATGGCCCAGGCTACACCTAATCATAGACCATGAGAGATGAGCCTTTAGTAGACATTTCAAAGTTTGCACTGAGTTTGCATTTCTAACCTTAATTGGCAGATCATTCCACAATAGTGGAGCTCTATGAGAAAAGGCCTTGCCTCTGGCTGTTTGTTTAGAGATTCTAGGTACAATAAAAAGGCCTGCATCTTGTGATCGTGTAGGTATATATGGCTGGATCATTTCAGTGAGTTAAGTAGGAGCAAGTCCATGTATTGCTTTATAAGTTACCAATAAAACCTTAATATCAGCCCTAACCCTAACAGGCAGCCAGTGTAAAGAGGCTATTACTGGAGTAATGTGTTCAAATTTTATAGTTCTAGTTTGGATTGTAGCAGCCGTGTTCTGCACTAATTGAAGTTTATTTATTGATTTATCAGGGTAACCAGACAGAAGAGCATTACACTAATCTAGAAGTGACAAAAGCATGGATACATATAAAAACTTGCCAAGTTCCGAAGATGGACAAAGCAGCTCTTGAAATATGTTTTATATGTTCAGCAAAGGAGAGATCAGCGTGAAAGGTAACGCCGAGGTTTTGTTTTTTGGGATATGACCACACAACCATCAAGGTTCACTGTAAGGTCTGCCAACAAAACTCTTTGTTTCTAAAACAAGCATTTCTGTTTTTTTGTTGTTCAGAAGCATCCACTTCTTAATATCTGAAATTCATGCTTCCAAAGTAGCAAATTTTGGGGCTTCTCCATGCTTCATCGAAATATACAACTGTGTGTCATCAGCATTACAGTGAAAATTGACATTGTGATTCCGGATGACATCACATATAGTGAGAACAATAATGGACCCAAAACCGAGCCTTGAGGAACACCAGAACATACCTTTGATTTGTCAGAGGACATGCCATCCACACATACGAACTGATATCTTTCAAATAAGATTTAAAGGCTAAAATGTCGACGTAGCCCAATGTGGGTTTCCAGTCTCTCTAAGAGAAGGGAGTGATCAATAGTCTCAAAGGCAGCACTAAGATCAAGAAGCAACAGGACGGAGGTGGAACCTTTGTCTGAGGCCATCAGACTCCTTCACGAGTGCAGTCTCAGTGCTATGAAGGAGTCTGAAACCGGACTGGAGCATTTCATAAGTCTTCAGGAAGGCATTCAGTTGTTGGGAAATGCATTTTTCTAAGATGTTTTTGAGTAACAGGAGGTTCGATATTGGCCCTATAATTGTTTAATACATTGGGGAGAACCAGTATTTGACACACTGCCAATTTTGCAGGTTTTCCTACTTACAAAGCATGTAGAGGTCTGTAATTTCTATCACAAATACACTTCAACTGTGAGAGACGGAATCTAAAACAAAAAATCCAAAAATCACATTGTATGATTTTTAAATAATTAATTTGCATTTTATTGCATGACATAAGTATTTGATCACCTACCAACCAGTAGGAATTCCGGCTCTCACAGACCTTTTAGTTTTTCATTAAGAAGCCCTCCTGTTCTCCACTCATTACCTGTATTAACTGCACCTGTTTGAACTCGTTACCTGTATAAAAGACAACTGTCCACACACTCAATCAAACAGACTCCAACCTTTCCACAATGGCCAAGACCAGAGAGCTCTGTAAGGACATCAGGGATAAAATTGTAGACCTGCACAAGGCTGGGATGGGCTACAGGACAATGGGCAAGCAGCTTGGTGAGAAGGCAACAACTGTTGGCGCAATTATTAGGAAATGGAAGAAGTTCAAGATGACGGTCAATTTCCCTCTGTCTGGGACTCCAAGCAAGATCTCACCTCGTGGGCCATCAATAATCATGAGGAAGGTGAGGGATCAGCCCAGAACTACATGGCAGGACCTGGTCAATGACCTGAAGAGAACTGGGACCACAGTCTCAAAGAAAGCCATTAGTAACACACTACGCCAACATGGATTAAAATCCTGCAGCGCACTGTATGTTTAAAGTGTTCAAACCTGAGGGAGGAGTCCAGGATGACGCCTAGGTTGCGTGCATGGGGAGAAGGAGAGACAACGTTGTCGTCGACGGTGAGAGTGAAGGTGCCAGTTTTGGTGAGTGTGGATTTAGTCTCTATGAGTAGTAGTTTCAATTTATCACTGTTGAGCTTGAGGAAGTTTTGCTGCAACCATGTTTTTATTGTTGACAGGATTCAATGAGGCCCAAAGGTGGGTTGGTGCGAGATTTGGTGCTAAGGTATATTTCAATCTCGTCAGCATAGCAGTGAAAGTCAAGTTTGAAGTGACGGAGGATCTCACCAATGGAGAGAATGTAGATGATAAAAAGCAAGGGCCCAATAAAAGAGTCCTGGGAACACCCTGTGGGACTGTAGCGGAATCAGAAGTATGGCCATTGAGGGAGATGTACTGGGTACAGTTGGTGAGGTATGAGTGTAACCATGTGAGTGAAGTTCCCTCAACACCCAGAGCCTCGAGCATGGTGAGGGGGATGTGATGACAAACTGTCAAACTCAGCCTCCGGTCAAAGAGGATTAGGATGTTGATGGCGCCAGCAACCATCAACTGTTATTTAGGCGGTGACATTGCAGTTGGGAGACAACAGTCCTTTCGAGGAAGGTGAGGTTCGAGATTTGAATTCATGAAAATTGGTGGGGTCCAGACCAGGTTTCTCTTATATACAGCAATTTTGTAATTTGAGGGGACACTGTATGGTATTTGACAGATGGCAGGAAGGCAAGCCTTGATGAGAGTCACAGGACGGGGATCCAGGGAGCAGGTAGTTGTTTTTTTGTTTGGTGGGGATCCATGTAGTTGAGGGAGACTGAATAGTGTTGAACTGGATCTTCAGGCATATCGGAGGCATGGTTCAGGGGAAGGACAGAGCAGATAAGATAGTTTCATGGTATCGACAGCTTTTATATTGTGAAAAGAAATTAGTTGTTTCTTAGTATTGTTGAATATGTTCGAGGAAAAGGAGAAATTCAGGATCTTGTGGTCAGACAGCGAAAACAGTTAAGGGGAGATGTGGGTGATGTTGAGGCCAACAGAGCAGACAAGGTCAAGAATGTGGCCCTTGATGTGGGTGGGGAAATTAACATGTTGGGTGATATTAAAGCAGTACAGGACAGATAAAGAAACTGATTTAGGTTTGGAGTTCGGAGAGTCAATGTGGATATTCATGTCACTAAGCAGCAGAAGGAGGGGGGAAAGACAAACTGCAATGGTGAGTAGTTCAGCTAGCTCAGAGAGAAATTATTCATTAGTTTTAGAAGTTAAGAAGTAACAGTAATTATAATATATAAGAAGATAACACAAACTATCAATAATAACAATATACAAAAAATATGCATCAACAATAATAACTGTACAACTGTACAACCGTAGTGCAATGTAAAACTGACAGGTGTGCATGATATGATTGGTAGATGAGCATGATATAAAGTGACAGGTGTGCATGGGACTATGGATGGAAGGGAGGAGGGGCTCCTGAATTGAGCATCCTTACGGCCTGAGGAAAGAAGCTGTCCCGTAGCCTGTTAGTTTTGGACAGAATCCTTCTGCCTCACGGCAGCTTGGTTAACAGTCCATGATCCATTTGCTCTACCTCCTACACCTCTCTGTGTAGAGATCCTACAGGGATGGCAGGTCAGACCTTGTGATGCGCTATGCTGTTTTAATCACCCTCTGAAGTGCTTTACAATCAAGAGCGGTGCAGCTGCCATACCAGGCCGTAACACAGGATAGTCTCGATAGTGCATCTGTAGAAGTTAGTGAGTATCTTAGAATCCATACCAAATCTACTTAATCGGCGCAGGAATAAGAGTTTCCTGGCCTCCTTTACCAAGATGTTAGAGTGATGAGGCCAGGTCAAGTAATCGCTGATGTTGACACCAAGGAACCGGATGTTGTGAACTCAGACCCATTGATGTGGGCGTGGTCTCCCCGCTGCTGCTTCCTGTGTTAAACAATCATCTCCTTCGTTTTGCTGATACTGAGCTGGAGGTTGTTTTCCTGACACCTCAAAGTCAGTGACCTTACTTCGTCTGTATAGGCTGATTCGTCATTGTCAGAGATCAGGCCTATGATGGTGGTATCGTCTGCAAACTTAACAATGGTGTTGGAGACGTGGGTTGCCAGGCATTCGTGGGTGAAGAGAGAGTACAGGAGCGGGCTTAGCACACAGCCCTGGGGGGAACCTGTTCTGAGAGTCAGTGAGGAGGAGGTGGTGTTGCCCATCCGCACCATCTGAGGTCTGCCCGTCAGGAAGTTCAGGATCCATCTGCACATAGAGGGGTCAAGACCCAGATCCCTAAGCTTCACCGCTAGCTGGTGGGGCACAGTGGTGTTGAAGGCTGAGCTGTAGTCAATGAACAGCATTCTCACATATGTTCTCACATGTGTTCCTCTTGTCCAGATTAGAGAGTGTGGAGTGGAGGGTCAGAGCAATGGCATCCTCTGAAGATATGTCATGTCTATAGGCAAACTGCAGCGGGTCAAATGTTACAGGCATGGAGTCTGTGATGTGATGTTTAACTAGACGCTCAAAGCACTTCATGGTGATTGGTGTGAGTGCTAGGGCAGTAGTCATTCATGCAGAGGACTTTTAGCTTTTTTATCACAGGAACAATTATGGACTTTTTGAAGCTGGTGGGGACCACTGACTGACGTAGCGATAGGTTGAAGATATCAGTAAAGACATCAGCCAGTTGGTCTGCACAGACCTTAAGAACATGGCCTGAGATGTTGTCTGGTCCAGGAGCCTTGCTAGTTAATCCTTTTTATGGCTTTGCAACGTCTGCCCTGGTCATTTGTAAAGGGCAGCCGTCCTGTTCCATTTGAGTGTCCATGCCAGGGATGATGTTCTCAAAGTGAGAATAGAAAGAGTTCAGTTCCTCTGGGAGAGAAGCCGGCATTTCCCCCACACAATAGTCTTTATAGCCAGTGATGGTCCTCAGACCACTCCACATGTTCCTGGTATTGGAGCCCTGGTAGAGAGATTCTACTTTGACTCTGTATTGGCTTGTTGCTGTTTTTATTGCCTTCCTGAGGTCTTACTGGGATTTCTTATAATCGTCCTTGCTGGCAGAGTTGAATGCTGCAGTCCGAGCCTTTAGCATGGCACGTATACCACTGTTGAACCACGGTTTTTGATTGGGAAATTATTTTGTAGTTGTACGTGGTACAACGTCGTCAATACATTTGATAATAAAACCGGTCACGGTCTCTGTGTATTCATTGATATTGCCTCCAGATGCCTCTCGGAATATTTCCCAGTTGGTAGTGAGGAAACAGTCACGTAAGTCTGTGTCCGATTCGTCCGTCCATCTTTGAATGGACCTCGTCACTGGCTTCTCTTGTTTTAGCCTCTGCCTGTAAGCAGGGAGCAACAGTGGTCTGATTTGCCGAAAGCAGGACGGGGGAGGGCCTTATATCCATAATGAAATGGAGAGTAGACATTGTCAAGAGTGTTTTTCCAGAGTGTCGGGAAGTTGATGTGTTTTTTTAACTTTTTTAACTTTTTTAAAATATTTTTCTCATCAAATATCAGTGCTATTGGTCATACTTCCACCGTCTGTCTGTGGGTTTTACAAGTATTTAACCAATGAAAAGTATTAAAAAGTGTCATGGTCTCTCTTCAGGAAGTAGGAGTCGGATGCAGGGAGTCGCTTGCTTGTATTTATTTCGCAGATAAGCAAGCGTAAGGAACTGCCAAGTAGGCAATACATAAACAAGAAAACGTGCTGTAGAGCATGGTTTAACCATATTCCACAATGACGTGTAAACAAATAGAGAAATTCTGACATAAATTAAGACGGAACAGTGCCAACAAACAATAACCCACAACCCCTACCTAACCAACAGACATATGTATACCTGAACTAATGATCTTAACACAGAACTGGTGCGCCTGGTGATTACTGAAGGAGGCTTCAGAAAGCCGGTGACGCCGTCTGCCGGAGCCTAGGTGCACCAGCAGGGGGAGCCACAGGAGAGGGAGTCGTGACAGGACCCCCCCGACGGCGTAGACCCCCCGACAGCGTAGACCAGTCCATCGTCGGTCTCCAATGGCGGAGGGGGCATCTCCCGCACCCTGGGTTCATGGAGAGGGCCTTCCACCACCAGCCTGAGGAGAGACACATGGAAAGAAGGGTGAATACGCATGTTAGATGGTAGTTGCAATATGTAAGTCACCTCGTTTACTCTCCTCAGGACTTTATATGGCCCCACAAACCACGGACCCAGCTTCCGGCAGGGCAGGCAGAGGAGCAGATTCTGGGTTGAGAGGCACCTACCTGTGTCAGCTGTCAGCCTGGCACTTGTGGCAGCTTGTGGGCTGCTTTCCACATCTCTGCATCCCGTAACCACTGATCCACCGCTGGGGCCTCGGTCTTGCTTAGGCGCCGTGGTGCCAGGGTTGACTGGTACCCCAACACATATTGAAATGGGGTTTAGGATCATGGAGAAGTGGCACATTAAATTCTGGGCATATTCTGCCCAGGGCGAAAACATGCCCACTCCCCTGGCCAGCCCTCAGAAGGAACAGAAGGAACGCAGGAACCTTCCCACATCCTGATTTACTTGCTCCACCTGCCCATTGGCCTCAGGATGGCAGCCGGAGGTGGGACTCACCATGACCCACAGCCCCTTTATAAATGCTTTCCAGATGCGAGATGCCACAGTACCGGAAGACATGAGTAAAGAGGGCCTCCGCGGTCTGCAGGGCCGTAGGAATACCGGGGGGAGGTAGGAAGTGGCAAGCCTTTGAGAATCGGTCGACAACGACAAAGATTGCAGTATTGTCCCCAGAGGGAGGGGACAGGAGGAGACATAAACCTTCACGTCTTTGGCTAAGGTTGGCCACCAGAACCTGCCCTCCAGGCAGCTGATCATGTGGCTATTACCAGGATGACAAGAGGAGGGGGTGGTGTGAGCCCAGCACGGAAGTCTGTCCCGGACGGAGACTGGTATGTACTGGCGATCAGCAGGACACAGCGCAGGTGCAGGCTGCACTGAAAGTGGTCGATGAGCGCGCGCTCGTTCCATCCAGACGCAGAGGCCAGGGTGTGGAACTCCAACGCAAACTCCCTCAGCGTCCAGGTTCCCTGCCAAAGGTGGAACAGGCGTTCACCCGCGTTCCTGCCCTCCGGTGGGAGAACCGGTGTGTGAACGCCTCATAGTCCTCAACAATGGAGCTGCTGTCTCTCCTGACGGAGTTAGCCCGTTCCAGAGCCCAACCGGAGAGGCAGGAAATTAGGGCTGACACTTTCTTGGTAGACTTTCTTGGAGTGACGAACAGCCCTATGTGGTCCTCCGGGGGGGTAGGTCAGACAGCGAGGTGGTAGTGCTTGGGGCTGGCTCTTCGCTGTGCTGGGTCTGGTCGAGGCAGCTGACGACATGTAAGACCCGGTCCATCGAATTTCCGAGTCTCTTCAGCATTTCCCAGTGTTCCTTGATGTGTTTGATTATGCCGGAGAGCTCGGGTCTACCTGCTGATTCCATTCTTAAGCTGTGTTATTCTGTCACATTCTTCAGGCTTTGGGTTTTGTTTTATTTCGTATGTTCTTTAGGGGTTGGTTATTTTTCCATAGTTTCTGACATTCTAAGTTTTGTATTCTATGCTAGTTTTGGTTGAATTTGATCCAGCTGTTCCTCGTTTAGAGCAGCTGTTTATTCAGTGGCCGTTCCCTGTGAGGTATTGGTTTACATTCACCAACGTACTGAGCCTTCGTTAGAGGTTTCCTACAAAAGCACCATGGTACCTAGATTTTCCCATGTTAAATACTTTAGCCTGTTTGTTCTTGACGTTGCCTTTCCTGAATTTTTTACTATGTCTCCTGCCTAGCCCTTGCTGCAACGTTGTATTTGTTTTCTAAATAAATCTGTCAATGCTCCGCATTTGGAACCTTCTCCCCGACTCATCATAATAATATGGTGAAACATGTAATCAAACAAGTGTACACTACTATACCTGTGAGTAGGCTATTGCGTTTGAAGGCTAAATAAAGAACTGGTTGTTTGAATAAGTAGGCATGCAGCATTTTCTTCACTCAAGAAACACTAAGCCTTAAAGGCAAATGTTTTATCCAGATCTGTGATGTAGGAGCAAAGAGTGCAGCCAAACCACGGAAAGTTGGAGCAGGGTGGACATGTCCACTTATTAAAATTATTTAAGACTCTTATTCTTTTATTTATTCTTTTTTCAGAAAGTCGCTTGGAAACGTTGTTTGTTGCACCTTGTATTTTATTAGATGTTTTTGTTGTTACCAAAATACACATGCTTGTTTGGGCTTGTGTATTGTTTTGACCATGAGGCACACGAAAACAGAGACCTTTTAATTAAATTAAAGCTGTAACGTCCCCATCTACTTTCTAGCCCTGTTGTCTGAGCTACTACTGGCTACTAATAGCTGTGATTGTTTCCCTTCCCCAAATTAGTTCAGTGGCTTGAAGTGCGTTCAATTAACTTTTGGTTGCAAACAACAGCAAATACATCCATTAGCTTTGTATTCGCCATCAATGTGTTCACAAACATAATGGAAATAGTGCCTAAAGTGAAAGGTGGGATATAAATGTAATTCCACCTTTCAGAGAAATATTTTTGTATGTTTGCAAAATCTGAAGATTTTGAACGTAACTTCAACATTATTCAAGCAGCCGGCTCTCTCAAACTTAACCTTAGCCTACAAAGGCGTTGTTTTTTGTAAAACAAAATGTATTGGGCTTTGTCTGCAGCTCCAAGTTTCTTATTTAGGCTTATTTTGACAGTACCGGCTGCTTGTTTCTCTTGTGACTTCTGGCAACAGTTTAGTGCAGTTCAGTCTAGCATTTGTTGTCTAGTCATAGAAAATACTGTCTTCAATAGCGTTTTCATAGCACTTAATCTTATATAACAAGAGATTTTGGCGAAATGTATGCAATTACAGGAAAACTGAAAACACCCATTGCTACAACCCAAAAAACTGACTTTTTTTTTAATAGCGCACGTCGCAGTCGGGCCGCCGGTGGGCCGCCGGTGGGCCGCTTTCATGAAGATGCTTTCTAACAATACCCTGATCAGTGGCTCACCAGCGGCCCGACGGCGGCTAGCCACTTTTATGCACTAAACCCAGCAGGATGCCTCACGCCCCAATATTAGGTTTTATTTATAATAATCCTTTATAATAATTTTGGTCATGTTACAAATGACAATGAATGGAATTAAATCTAAACAATTCATTTCAAATTGTGCAAGATGCATACAAAAAAACATGCATTATACAGCAAGCATACAAAATAAACATGTGCAAATGAATTGAAATAAAACATTTACAAAATCAAATAGTGCAAGAAAACGTGTCCAGCAAAATTACAGAATTTTTATGTGACATTACAAAATAAACATAATACAATACAAAATAAAAAAGGGCTAGAATGGCAGTAATATAAGTATGACCTGCAGCAATCGATAGTTATTGAATATCATAGATACATCAGTGCAATAAGCTTATGAATGGTGGCATAACACTACAACTACAGTCAGAATTAAGAACATTCACACAGAGCTATAAATATATTAAGAGGATAATGCAATCATATATATAACACTGTACATAGCAGCAGTTAACCTGGTTGACCTGGTTCTGGACAGCCTCGTCAGTGGCATCCCGGTTGGAAAGATCCTTCCTTTTGGCTCCTGTAATACAGTAATCAGTTATTGTACTTAAATGATCTAACATGATTAAGAGAATTCCATGACATTCAAGACAAATGAAATGTTTCATGAAGACAACATGCTAGCGCAATTATAGTCGTTTTTACCTGATTTTAGAGCCAGCTGTGCCCTCAGCTCGACCTTCTCTTCAGTCAGCCGCTTGATCTTCTCCAAATGTTCTGAAAGTAAAGACAGTTAATTATTCAGTCCTAAATATCTGGTTATTTTACAAGCAGAACTCAAATCGCAGTGTCCGCCAAAATGTTCATTCTTACCTTCATGTGCAGAGCTAAAACTTCCCCCTACCTCTGCCCACTTGCAAATAAATTGACAAATAAAATTGAAAGCAACATGCTTTAATAGCAAGTTAAGCAATGTAGCAATCGTCTACATGGTGGCATGGAGTACCTCTCTGGTGCCTTGGAGTACTGTGCTTGCTGCATCCTAAAAGAAAACATAAAGGTTGGTGAATAGGTAAATATGGTGAAACCAAGTAAACATTACAGCAATTATGAGATCAAACTGTAATTCACATACCTCCAGGGCTGCAATCCACAGGGTGTTGTGGTGTGGATGTGCGTTCTTGGGGTGATAGGGGCCCTGTCTTCAGGTGGTGAACAAGTTCTGGCAAACTTGTCGTGGCTGAAGGTGTGGTGGCCAGTAGCAAAGTCTTCCTTTGAGCCACAAGCATGGAACTACTGCCACACAGTCATCCTCCTCCGGGAACATCACTACAGAAAACGTCATCACCTGAAAGCAATGTTTAGAAAAGAGGTTTAAAAAAAACGGCAGCATAAGACACACACAAGCTAGCTAAGAACAATGTGGATACACAAAGACACCTCAGTAATGATGTGGATTATGATGTGGATAACGTTACACAAAGAAACACAATTTAAGTAAGCACATATTATAACATTCTAAACATGATATAGACAAGTTAGCTAACTATGTTACCATACCTGTTCAACTGTTGATATGCGAAGAAGTACAAAACATCCGAACTTGAGGATAAACGAAGAAACAAAAAATAGTTTACTGTAGGTATTTAATCTCAGGTCATCGCTGTTTTTTTCAAGCTCAGTTTCTATAACTTGTTTTCCTGCCAAGGGTTTAGAACTTGCATTCAGCTACCAGTAACTTGACTAAAGAATTTGAATGTTAATAGAATATTGCAAACAGTCCTTGTTTAATACAAGCCAGTCATTACGTTCTTACTCAGTAACCTAACAACACTTAACACTGGTAATTTGTTATAGAACAGAACTCACCATAGCTATGTAGGTGACTCAGCGTTCAACAATTTTTAGTCTGTTGTCCAAAAAATCCATGATCTTCGTTTGTTTCGGGAGTTCATCAAATTGTAGTAAAACAATGTCATAATCCACATGTTGTATTGTCCAATTCAGAGCATATAGCTTATACCTAACACACTTTGAACAAGAGTTGCCAAAATAACCAAGTCACTAAAATGAATGATCCCACTAGTTTTCACGGTACTACAGCGTGGGATTCCAAATCGCCATTATCTTGCCTTACACATGTGCAATTCACATTTGCTATAGCGCCATCTACAGACATGGCGGTGTTTAAACACAGTAAAGAACTGTCCCCCATGAAGCATTATAGTCGAGTCTATAGGTGAGTAGTTGAGCCGGTACCATGCAGTAGAAAATGGCCATCAGTTCGGGAAAATATTATGGTAAGCAATGGCGAGAGACAGCTGTTTCTATTTGTTTGCTGTACATGTCTACACAAAGGTCCTTGACACAAGCAATAGTGAAAGTCTATTTTATTTATAAACTACCAATGTTGACCAAAATTCTGTACACTAAGATTTAACAATATAAAAATAAATTGAAAAATCAGTACAAGAATAAAAGGGGTACAATAGCATCTCTGCTGGAAGAAAATGGCAACACAAGCAAATACAGCAGACCACAGCTAGTGGAAAGCTGCCTGAGATGCAAATTAGCGTATGCAAATTGTAACACCATATGAGCTTGATTTTGGTAAAATATTTTATAATACAATGACACATGACAAGTATCTGACCATATATAAAGACACAATACCAACTTTGGATGTGCTGTGTTCAATTATTTAAAAAATATATATTCTTTCCATTTCCTGAAAAGTGCAATTTTAAATATACAAAGTTTACGTTCTTACTCAGTAACCTAACAACACTTAACACTGGTAATTTGTTATAGAACAGAACTCACCATAGCTATGTAGGTGACTCAGCGTTCAACAATTTTTAGTCTGTTGTCCAAAAAATCCATGATCTTCGTTTGTTTCGGGAGTTCATCAAATTGTAGTAAAACAATGTCATAATCCACATGTTGTATTGTCCAATTCAGAGCATATAGCTTATACCTAACACACTTTGAACAAGAGTTGCCAAAATAACCAAGTCACTAAAATGAATGATCCCACTAGTTTTCACGGTACTACAGCGTGGGATTCCAAATCGCCATTATCTTGCCTTACACATGTGCAATTCACATTTGCTATAGCGCCATCTACAGACATGGCGGTGTTTAAACACAGTAAAGAACTGTCCCCCATGAAGCATTATAGTCGAGTCTATAGGTGAGTAGTTGAGCCGGTACCATGCAGTAGAAAATGGCCATCAGTTCGGGAAAATATTATGGTAAGCAATGGCGAGAGACAGCTGTTTCTATTTGTTTGCTGTACATGTCTACACAAAGGTCCTTGACACAAGCAATAGTGAAAGTCTATTTTATTTATAAACTACCAATGTTGACCAAAATTCTGTACACTAAGATTTAACAATATAAAAATAAATTGAAAAATCAGTACAAGAATAAAAGGGGTACAATAGCATCTCTGCTGGAAGAAAATGGCAACACAAGCAAATACAGCAGACCACAGCTAGTGGAAAGCTGCCTGAGATGCAAATTAGCGTATGCAAATTGTAACACCATATGAGCTTGATTTTGGTAAAATATTTTATAATACAATGACACATGACAAGTATCTGACCATATATAAAGACACAATACCAACTTTGGATGTGCTGTGTTCAATTATTTAAAAAATATATATTCTTTCCATTTCCTGAAAAGTGCAATTTTAAATATACAAAGTTTCCGCCCGACAGCGGATATGTATTTAATATATGTATTTGCATTAAAAAGAAAACATGAAAATTAGGCGTGAGGTTGCTACGGAGCTCCCCTGGGGTCAGCTGAGAAAACAAAACTAAACCGTGGGCACAGAATAAAAATCCATTCCCTCGGTTTTATAATCTGTTCGCACAGATTCATAATCCGTGCCCTCAATTTTAGAAACTGTTCGCACGGTTTTCCAATCAATGCGCACAGTTTTGTAATCTGTGCACAAGAATTTGTAAACATGCCCACGTAATCCATGCCCTCAGTTTTCTAATCTTTGCGCACGGTTTTGCAATCTGCTCAACTAATTGGATACTCAAAGTTGCCTTTACCATGTTGGAATCTTCATAACTGGGCAAGTGCATTCTCATGAACATGTTTGTATATATGGTAGGAAAATAGGAGACCAGACTAAAGAGCCCTATAAGAATCAGCAGCAGTTGAAAATATGTTATTGTTAGGCGGCTACACAGCTCCGTGATATGTTGCTGTATCGGCGGGAGTTGGTAGTTCAGTTTATCCGATATAGGGTTACTTTAAACTGGGTACAGGGCCCCGCAAGCTGCTGGTCATTTCGGTGGACATTATAGTTATGTTAAGGCAACAAAACCCCCATCAACCCAGACCTCTTCCCTAGCTGTAACAACAGCCATTACTTTGGTGCTCACAGAACGCCAGCCTAGCTAACTGTAAGGTTTTGGAGTGAATGAAAAGCTCAATAAATGCAACGTAGGTTAAGAAAGCAATAAAATGAACAATGCAATACACAATATAGCATTACATCTAGCCTTAAATCTATATAAATATGACTTACTTGTCGGATGCAGAGACTGCTGAAAGTAGGCTACCCCATGCCGTCTTCTTCTCTGGAATGTTACGCATTTACCTGGGCACGTTTACAAACCGAGGGCACGGATTACGTGGGCACGTTTACAAATTTGTGCGCACAGGTTGGAACGTTTTGAATGAGTAACGGAACAGGCACAGGAATCTAAGCATGAGGAAGCCAGACAACCTGGACAGGCGGTTCGAATGTTATCATTGGATTGAATGGCCGTTATCAGTGGTTATCAGCCTCATAGATATGGGTCAGAAGGGGCCTGCTAGCCTACTGGTAGGCTCAGCGAATGGATGATAACAGCCTTCTGAGCCTACCAGTAGGTGTAGCAGGCCCCTTCTGACCCATATCTATGAGGTTGATAACCACTGATAACGCCCATTCAATCAAATGATAACATTCGAACCGGGTGACCTGGACCGACAACTGTCTTCAAAATATATGAGAAGAGCAGGGAGAACGGGTTTAGGTTGAAACTCAGACAAATCTACAACTGTGATGAGTCTGGGTTTTGCAATGACCAGAAAAGGCTGGTTCCCTGGAGCACAAAACGTGTACTAGCAGGCCCTGGGGACCAGGGAACACATAACTGTACTGGCCCGTCTGAACGCAGCTGGGGAGGATGTCCCCACCGTTCATCCCTGGTGGGCACTACACACTGTATTCCGCTACCTGTACCAGTGGTGCAAGCAGAACCGCTGGAAAATGTGTGGCGAGCTGGCATTTGCCCCAGTACTTTTCAAAGTGGTGTGGCACACTGTTTTACCTGCAGAAAACTAGTTACTTTTTATAAAAAGGACTTTTCGTTCAAAAGTACTACTGTTTTATACACTAATGGTTAAAACATTTTTTAATCTATGTTATGTAAACTACAGTTGCTGCAGTGTTTTTTCAAATATATTTAGAAATGTATTTTTGTAAAAAAAAACAAAAGGATTTTCAAATAAAGATGTTGCTGACTTTTGCGGCCAGTACACTAAGCAAGATCCACCTGTAAGATCCCCACACAAGCAGATACTTGAGGTGACATGGGTGTGCTGTGATGTCTGTGGAAAGTGGACTTACATGAGGTTAACTCTCAGACAACGGCATTGGAGACACATTTTTTTTATCAATTCTTTATTTAAGAGAGGTCACATTGAGATTTTTCTTATTCTTATTTTCAAACAAACCATGGCAAAGAATGCAACCAAATGTAATTTCAGATGAGAAGTGGGAAAGCTCTCGTTTCTCAGTCTGTTTAGCACATAAAAGCAGTTTGGAACTTTCTTTTTTTTTGTGTGGTCTAGTGTGTGTTTCAAACCCTGTAATGGACGTGTGTCTATTGTGGGCCTTGCTGGATACTGGCCAGGGGGCAGAGTGTGTGTGTGTGTTTGCAGAAAGATGGATGGGTCGCCTGGCAGGACCAATCTGTTTCTTGACAAGTTTAAAAATAGACAGATGAATGAAAGTCTCATCTCAGGTGGCCTTTATCAGTTTTTTATCATTTTCTTTTTGCTATTCTTTTTACTGCCAAGCAGTCAATCACCTCCCAGGGTTGTTTTCATTCAGTATCGACATGGTAGAAAAGGCCAGTCCTTGCTGAGAAAGAATTGAACAAGCTATACTGAAGCTAGCCATGGTGTTGAAAATGAACAGCTTCCATGATCTGACCATGAACAGCTTCCAAGTCATCAGGTGTGTTGGAGCGGCTTTATTTTGGTTGGTGTAAACGGACTCCATAAGAACTCCATAGACTGAATGTGACATGGACGTCTGTGAACCAACTGTGTCTCTTTCATCACTTTGTCAGCATGAACCATAAAGGATTTATATTTACTCTTTCACTCTCAATCTTTCTCTCCTCTCTAAATCTGTTTCTACCCTATCAAGTGACAGCAGATGGTACTTTTTTTTCTTTACAAAGGTGAAAAATACAATTTAATACTGTCTAATGTCTGTCTCTGTATTAATTTGGCCTGGAGTGATTCTCCGCATACTCATTTAACAGGTTCAGTCAGAGGAGTTCAATGGACTTGACCAAAACAAAGGCCATGGAAACATGTGAGAAAGATTACAAATCTCCTACATTGCCACCCATCCAACAAAATATAGGCTAGTGTCTTTTTGTATGGCTGTCAACTCCAAAATACAGTATCTTATGTTATTGTCACCAATAAATTACATTACAGAAACAAAATATTTGTGACTACCACCATCAGTATGTGTATGCTACCAGCTTATGCGAAAAAGTGGTTGCTTTTAGCGATCTCCTCTTCTAAAACCTGAAAGGGCACATTCAATATGTTATGCAGTAAAAATATAAATTTGTCAAAATTGGACATGTGGGCATGTGATAATAAATGAATTACAATATAGTGGGGTAAAAATTACTTTGTTAAATCAGTGTTTTTGACTGTACCAATGACACCGTCCCTTTTCTATTCTCCATGGCCTGGTTTCCAATTACCTCTTTACTGCAGACAAAATGGAAGGAGGGATGCGTTACTTTCCCCCTGGTACTACAGTGTAACCCTGTATAAACTGTTGTGCAGGAAACTTGGACTGACATTGGTACAGAGAGAATGAGAGTGAGATGGAGGAATGGATTAATGCGTGGATGAATAGGTGCATTTTGTTTGTTCCATTCATCCATCCATGCGCCCCTTGGGCCTAACCATGCAGTCCCACTTGATTTCATAACAGATGGAAGACCACTGTTAGCTTGCAGTCTGTTGTGCAGTTATATGTGGTCTTGTCCCACCCATTCTGTTCAGTGTTGTTGCCTCTGTAAACCCCATTAAAGGGACTGCCTCTCACTGAGAACTGTCACCATATGCCTCTCATTATGTACACAGCCCTGTAAAATCCTCCCTAACTCATTACTGTCGTAAAGTCTTGGAACAGTCATTATCACGTCTCGCTAGTGAAACACTCTTCCGTCCTTTCACATTGACTTACACCCACACATGTGTACACATACTTGACGCACAAGCATGGACTGTGCACACACATTAGCATGCTTGCTTACACATTCTGACAGACACACACACATGCTTATTCAAACACCCAGACACAACATGCATATACACTCACCTAAAGGATTATTAGGAACACCATACTAATACTGTGTTTGACCCCCTTTCGCCTTCAGAACTGCCTTAATTCTACGTGGCATTGATTCAACAAGGTGCTGAAAAAATTCTTTAGAAATGTTGGCCCATATTGATAGGATAGCACCTTGCAGTTGATGGAGATTTGTGGGATGCACATCCAGGGCATGAAGCTCCCGTTCCACCACATCCCAAAGATGCTCTATTGAGTTGAGATCTGGTGACTGTGGGGGCCATTTCAGTACAGTGAACTCATTGTCATGTTCAAGAAACCAATTTGAAATGATTCGAGCTTTGTGACATGGTGCATTATCCTGATGGAAGTAGCCATTAGAGGATGGACATGGTCAGAAACAATGCTCAGGTAAGCCGTGGCATTTAAACGATGCCCAATTGGCACTAAGGGGCCTAAAGTATGCCAAGAAAACTTCCCCCACACCATTACACCACCACCACCAGCCTGCACAGTGGTAACAAGGCATGATGGATCCATGTTCTCATTCTGTTTACGCCAAATTCTGACTCTACCATCTGAATGTCTCAACAGAAATCGAGACTCATCAGACCAGGCAACATTCTTCCAGTCTTCAACTGTCCAATTTTGGTGAGCTCGTGCAAATTGTAGCCTCTTTTCCTATTTGTTGTGGAGATGAGTGGTACCCGGTGGGGTCTTCTGCTGTTGTAGCCCATCCGCCTCAAGGTTGTGCATGTTGTGGCTTCACAAATGCTTTGCTGCATACCTCGGTTGTAACAAGTGGTTATTTCAGTCAAAGTTGCTCTTCTATCAGCTTGAATCAGTCTGCCCATTCTCCTCTGACCTCTAGCATCAACAAGGTATTTTCGCCCACAGGACTGCCGCATTCTAGATGTTTTTCCCTTTTCACACCATTCTTTGTAAATCCTAGAAATGGTTGTGCGTGAAAATCCCAGTAACTGAGCAGATTGTGAAATATTCAGACCGGCCCGTCTGGCACCAACAACCATGCCACGCTCAAAATTGCTTAAATCACCTTTCTTTCCCATTCTGACATTCAGTTTGGAGTTCAGGAGATTGTCTTGACCAGGACCACACCCCTAAATGCATTGAAGCAACTGCCATGTGATTGGTTGATTAGATAATTGCATTCATGAGAAATTGAACAGGTGTTCCTAATAATCCTTTAGGTGAGTGTATATGCATGCTCTCACATTTTATGCACTGGTTAAAATCATTCATAATGAATGTTAATTTTCTCATTAAAAGGAAGTATGTTATATATGTTCATAGTAATGACTGGTGTTCGTATGGATCTCTGGAGGGGAGAGGGAGTGCTGGGTTTTCCCAATGGCTCTGAATGAGGGAGGCATGGAAAGAGAGAGAGCAATAGAGGAAAAGAGCTGCAGGAGAGAGTGCGGGAAGTAGAATAAGAGGGAGAGAGCTGGGAGCGAGAGGGTAGAAAGAGGGGAGCCAAATCAAGTGATAATATGCGTAACATGGGCTCCAATAATGGAACGTTAAACATGGCACAATGGTGTGTATTAGCGTCCTAAGGGTTTCACCCACATACACGTGCAAGTACAAGAGCGCATACACAGATATACACTTTGACGCACATTGACATTTGAAAAGCTTTGTTTATCCACAAATCAAATTTACATTCAAATAGGATTCAAACCTTACAAAGGTTGTTTATGTGCATTGACACTCACACACAAACACACATACCTGTCACAGGTGTTTAGATGCTTTAATGTCCTCCTTGCTATGCTTTGACCCTGGCAGGTTGCTCAGTGTGCAGATGGGTGATATGGTGATGGCCTGAATATGAATCTGGGGATTTCATTGACATGCTCTGATTACCTGAGACTCAGGAGATCAGATACGGGAGAGCAGACGGCGATGTGTGTGTATGTGTGTGTGTTTGAATTTATACACATCCTACTGCCAGCTTGTTCAGCTAAGCAGGGTTGGTTCTAGTTGGTCCCTGGATGAAAGACCAGATGCTGCTGGAAATGTTGGTGGATGGTCAGTAGTAACTTTTCCCTTTTTGCCAGACCGCGTTGACAGACAGATATAGACAGAATGGCTGGCTGACCCTTGTTAAATAGCGTAGTGGATAGAGACTTGGACCTGCAACCAATAGGTTCTGTGTTTGAATCTCGTCACATTCAAAGCAAAGGATTGGCATCAGGATTTGTTCCAGATAGACAAAAACTTTGCTGGTTACAACCTTCAGTAACTGCATTATTGTAAGCCTAAAATAAAACTGTTCACAGTTATGTTGCAACTATTTCTGGTGGATTTTCGAGGTACACATCAGTGCATGCTTTTTGGGGGTAATATAGGCTAGATAAAAACCCCTTGGGCAGTAAAAGGTTAGGGGTTTCCATGATTTCTCTTTTCACTTGACAAAAAAGTCAGTTATCGTCACCTATATTGATAGTTATTGTATCAATGTCATTCAGGAATGAAAGGAAAACTAATGTTTTTGTGCCATGAAATAGCTCTGGCTATGATAATTCAAGTAGTAAGCCTATTACTGTCTAATAAGGTGTTAAAACTGTCAGTGGCAAAAGCCATACATTTCATTGATTCTATTTGTGGTTGAGGTAAACTTAATAAGAAATGCTAGTCAGTTTAACACAATGCTTAATGGTGTCTAGCGAATAATTCAAACTGGGCGTGATGTTAATGCGTGACAAAATATTTAATGTTGAGATGCTATACCGACACTGGGCAGATGTATAGCACTGTGATATCGTGGTTAAAGACACAGCCACTCACGTGGGAGATCTGGGTTTGAATCCAGTGAGGGCAACAACGTTTATCACTTTTAATTGCGGGCTGATTTCCTTTTCTGATTTCCAAGTCACTAGAGCAGTGAATGGGACATTGCCCTTTACCTGTGGTAACGTAATTTGGATGGGGCAATAAACAGGTGTCCTGACTCTCTGTGGTCACTAAATATCCCATGGCACATATCATCATCATGGCCACCAAATTTAATAATGCATGTAAATTGCTTTTTTATTACCAAAATGTAAATTTCATGTAAATGTGTGTGCGTGCGTGTGTAAACTCACATTTCTAGTTCATGTCAAACTTATGGCCAGGGAGGACCATAATCCTATAATGCAGTCATAATCATAGTAATGTAAGCCTAATGATGATTATCAGGCCTATGTGGAGTTCTCAACAGTACACAAACCCATAAAGAGAAACATATTAAGCAAAATAAAACCACTTTGGGCCATGCTGCACAAACTGAAAGAAGCAGCTAGTAATGGTGATAATGATTATTATTGTTGTAATATTATAGGTCTCTGAACACGGGACTGAAAAATACAGAGCCGATGCATAACAGTTACCTCTCAGATGACGCCCTATTCCCATCTATGGGACTCATTTAGGATCCTTTGTCGGTCTGCTATGCAAATTCAATTATAATGGAAAAACAGAAAAGCAGATTGCCTATGTGTTTGTATTATTATCTGCGGTAAAAATTGTCTGCCTGTATGTATGTATGCATGCACCTGTCTACACATGAGCAGATACATTCAACATTACAGAAACCTTACTTATAACTTATTCAGTCCCTGAATGACACACCTTGCACAATCCCAAACACTCACTGCTGTTGTTTTAAAAAAATTAAATGTCAATCATCAGTCATTTTATTCCAAATTAACTTACAGCCATTCAAATTAACTTTCAGTGCATTCATTTCACACATGGTCAGAACCGGGAATCAAACTTACTATCCAAGCATTTTGTCTTGGATAGCCATGCAAGTCTTTCTTGATAGTGGTGTCTGAAAGGCGCTGTCCACAGTGCTTATGCTGTGCTGTTCATCTATATGGTGCTGAAACAGTATTCATTATTACAGCAGCTGTTACTACCGGTGTCATATAACAGCCATGCTAGTGCGAAACAGAAAGTAGAGGTGTCTGCTAAATTCCATCTATGGTAGTGACACGACCCAGTGCTGTCCGTGAAGCTGAAACCGCATTGATTACTTCAGCAAAAGCTATTACTAACTGTCCCTACTTTCACAGCATAATACCCCCTTGCCAGAGTAGAATACAAAATACTACAAAGTGTCCGCTCTCAAGCATCCGTGGAACCAGCACCTTCGATATTAATTCCAAATAACAACATAACGAGATACACATGGACATTCTCAATCTGATTGCTTTTTGTGGGATAATACACAGCGATTTACAGTTTTTACAGCATTGTCGACTGACTAGGTAATGTCTCTGTATTATGACTCCCTCTGGCTTGGCGAACACTGACTAGGCCTAATGTCATCTCCGTATATTATGGCGACATTGCTCGATTAGTCCTGAATATAAAGACACTGCACTACTAGAAATACTATGTCTCATTTAGCAGCAAATGAAGGGGAATTTAAATTTGTGGTGTATGTACATTTTTGCACCTCCTTGGCAGGGTATGTTCAAGCATTTGACTGTGAGAGATGAGGCATATTCTGGCTAACTGAGAAGATACTAAGAGTTATTGTAGGACTTCAGAGATCTCAATCCAACATCTATTCTTGCTCTTGTCTGTTCATGTAAAGGAACTTTCCATCATCTATGATTAATGTGGAGAGTGGACAGTTAATGCATTATAAATTATTAATTTCTAGCCCTGTCTTGGGTTCAGGGGTGAAAGTACTTTAAGATGGGTTTTTGATTGTTTTCAATTGAGGTTTGGCTTCCACATTCAACATTAACTGCATTTGTCATGGACAGAAAGACAGATTGTATACCTTGTTTGTTCAGGGACTACATCCAGCATACTTTGGTCAGATGCTCTAACCACTAGGCCACCTGGCTTTCCATGGGTGCGTGTATTCTCTTTGAGAGAGCAAGTAGTATAATACAGTAGTGAAAGTGATCCTGACACAGATTCAGGTCGTTACCTACACCACATTACCAATGCACCTGTCTCCTAGCTTCCTTCTCCTTGTCTTGTCAGTGGCCTCATTTTTCTTTTTACTCATCAATATGTTATCAGATAGATCATTTAGGATCATGCTTTAATAATGTTTCATGTCATTTTGGCCAGCTACTAGGATAACCACTGACTGAGATACATTGTGAAATAAATCTTTCTTAATAGATTGAGTATCTTTGTTTTATGCTAACTGCCTGTCAAAATGACCCTCTCCTTTGTATTTCAGTAAGTTTATCAACCACTTTTTGTAAAATTTCAAGATAAAGCAAAAGGAGAATGGCTGACAGAGAGAGAAAAACAAAACAGTGTATCTAAGTGTAATTACTTAGTTGCAAGGGTCACTTTTCCAGGCTTGAACTCTTACTGAGTGATCCGGCTTTTAATAGGGTGCACATCATTACAGCTATCATCGTTAGTGAGCTATCATCATTAAAGCCATTCAATGTCCCCCCCCCCCAATATAGTTTCATCATACACTTCAACACCACTCACATTAACTGGCTGTAAAATCTTTACAGTATGACAATCAGTGTAAAAAGATGGAGCTAAAAAGTATGGGTTAGCCAAGGTCCTGCACTGGTGAAATTCATTGTAATAACAGTAGCTCTGCATAAAACAGTGGATTATTTTTCTCTTTCACACAAAACATAAGAGAATAACATGCATTCACTGTTGCATTCACTGTTCACTGTTTATGGGTATATGGGTAACTTCAGTTATTTCAAATGACTACAATAAAATAAAAATCTAATTTAAAATATTAAAATATACATTTATATTTTACATGTATTTAATGACAAATTGTTTATTTATATAGCCATGTTTAATCCAAGTAGATTTTATAATTTTGAAATTACATTTTAAAATGTCCTTAATTTTATTGTGTTCTTCAAAGATATAATCAATTTAATTAGAGGGAACATTGTATCTTCTAACTCTGGCTCATACCAAAAATTGTAAGCCCACTCTGGCTCATACCCAAGTAATATCTGCTCCATTTTCTTAGTGACTTTATATGAAACTGTTTTTCTTTAAGAAGACCTCCTTCCGGGCTACAGGACAATAGGCAAGCAGCTTGGTGAGAAGGCAACAACTGTTGGCTAATTATTAGAAAATGGAAGAAGTTTAAGATGACGGTCAATCTCCCTCGGTCTGGGGCTCCATGCAAGATCTCACCTCGTGGGGCATCAAGAATCATGAGGAAGGTGAGGGATTAGCTCAGAACTACACGGCAGGATCTGGTCAATGACCTGAAGAGAGCTGGGACCACAGTCTCAAAGAAAAACATTAGTAACACACTACACCTTCATGGATTAAAATCCTTCAGCGCACGCAAGGTCCCCCTGCTCAAGCCAGCGCATGTCCAGGCCCATCTGAAGTTTGCCAATGACCATCTGGATGATCCATAAGAGGAATGGGAGAAGGTCATGTGGTCTGATGAGACAAAAATAGAGCTTTTTGGTCTAAACAAACAGCTTTTTTTCCTCCAAACACCACTCGCAGTGTTTGGAGGAAGAAGAATGAGGAGTACAACCCCAAGAACACCATCCCAACGTGAAGCATGGAGATGGAAACATCATTCTTTGGGGATGCTTTTCTGCAAAGGGGACAGGACGACTGCACCGTATTGAGGGGAGGATGGATGGGGCCATATATCGCAAGATCTTGGCCAACAACCTCCTTCCCTCATGAAGAGCATTGAAGATGGGTCGTGGCTAGGTCTTCCAGCATGAAAACAACCTGAAACACACAGCCAGGGCAACTAAGGAGTGGCTCCGTAAGAAGCATCTCAAAGTCCTGGAGTGGCCTAGCCAGTTTTCAGACCTGAACCCAATAGAAAATCTTTGGAGGGAGCTGAAAGTCTGTATTGCCCAGCGACAGCCCTGAAACCTGAAGGATCTGGAGAAGGTCTGTATGGAGGAGTGGGCCAAAATCCCTGCTGCAGTGTGGGCAAACCTGGTCAAGAACTACAGGAAACGTATGATCTCTGTAATTGCAAACAAAGGTTTCTGTAGCAAATATTAAGTTCTGCTTTTCTGATATATCAAATACTTTTGTCATGCAATAAAATGCAAATTAATTATTTAAAAATCATACATACGTATTTTCTGGGTTTTTGTTTTAGATTCCGTCACTCACAGTTGAAGAGTACCTATGATAACAATGACAGACTTCTACATGCTTTGTAAGTGGAAAAACCTGAAAAATCAACACTGTATCAAATACTTGTTCTCCCCACTGTATCTTTCCAAAAACAGAATTTCTCAGTTTCAACATTTGATATGTTATATTTGTACTATTTTCAGTTAAATATAGGGATAAATGATTTGCATATCTTTGCATTCTGAATGAATCAATTAGACAAAAGAATTGGGATAATTCAACTGCTTACCTTAATGTAGACAAAAACAAAATAATGAACTTTCTCCAGGAGGTAGGCCTAGATGAGTCATTTATGTCATGCACACTCCTTATCTCTTTCTCAAAACCCATCGGATTCAAAAGCCAGAAGTTCCTCCTCTTTGACCTTGTCTTCCAATGAGATTTCAGAAGGTTTGGAGAGAAGATGTAAGCAGTACACAAAAACAGAAAATGCCACCATGAAAGACAGAAGGTGAGAGATGTCAAGGGAACGTGTCTCGATATAACAGCTCAAAGCATAGTGAGAAGATGTCCAGGGCAGGTCCACTAGGAGAATAGTTAGTCTGCATATTCTATATTGCCTTAGGGGACAGTTGGTGTGTCCAGACACATACTTACGGTAGGCTGCTTTAGGCTGCCATGTTCTGTCCAGCTTTGGTGTGATTGTATTGCCATATGTGTACCAATGTTATTGCCCTGAAGGTGCTATAACACTGTTCTCTGAAGGAGGGAACAAGGTAAAACTCAAGGAGTACCTCATTCCCTGAAGTTGTCATGAAAGGGCAGTTATGAATGTGGGCATTCAGAGGGAATGGGGCACCATGGGAGCTGTGGCTTCCAGGTTAACACAAACCCTTAATGCCATTGTACAGTGGGATTTAAGTTGTAATGAGGTTTGTGTCAAACTGGGGGCAGCACTCTCCAACAAACATTTAGCAAAAAGGAATATGTTTACTCATGACATTTACTGTTTGTGCGGTTTCATGTGTGCGTCTGTGTGTGCAGGTGCTCATTAGTCCCTCTTCAAATGTCATTCACTGTAAACCGCCTTTCACACACTCACACACTTTACCTTCATACGCTCTGAGTCATATGCATTGTGGCAGTGCACTTCACTCGAGTGTGTGTGTGGGCTTGCATTCACCTCTCTGTGTTTTCTTGTGTATTTACCTCATTAAAACGCCACCACGCCACTTATCTACCTCTTGTCACTTTTCTCTCCCCTCCTTCAAGCCTCCATTTGCTGTCCTTTCTCAGTCAGCAAACAGCTTCTATTGGTAGAAAACAGAAAAGGGCCTGACCTCTCTGGCGCGATGAGTGGATCCGAGACTGATCTGTCAATCCTGTGCTGCGCTGGTGGAACTGTCTGTTTGTTTGACCACCCTGTCCATCACAGGGATGTCGTTAAAACCTCTCACGGGTCGCCAGGTTAACTGTCAACATCATAGTTAATTTCTGTGGATAGTGCAGAGATGCGGAACGGAGAGAGGGAAGATTAAAACCAACACACCATTGGTGTAGTGTGGTGATACTGGGCCGTCGTACAATCCTGTCGTACAATAACCTACCAGTTGATGTCTGACTGTGATAACAGCATAAAAAAATAAAAAAAAGTATTACCACCTGCACCCCCGTCAGTTACGACAGTGTAACACACAGAACCCCATACAAACACTTTCAGACTCATTCTCTCCCTCACACAACAATACACAAAATCATATTCCCATATGCAGAATGTGTGGATGTGGACCTGATTCCTTTTTTGAGCTTAGAGCAAAGAAGCATAGAAGCAGGGAGCGGGGCCACATTGTAAGCAGGTAATTAAGCATTAGTCATTTATTATGTACAATCTGGGTTATCACGGTGTGGACAGTAGCCTTTGTCTGGCTGCAACAATGACTGCTCCTGAAGTGTTCTGGAGTGCTTGAGATCTTCATAAAGAAAATGTTCTATTGGTCTTTGATAAAGAACACATTATTTGGTAAGGATAAGGATGAATCCTAAAGTGCATGGTCAGATACCAGAAAACAGGGATGCTAACCTGCAGACACATGAGGAAAAAAGAGATGAACGGGTGACAGAAGGAGGAGGAGTCATACTGCAGTCATTTTTCTTTGTTGAAGGAAACATTGACACTTTGAAATGTGGTAACATTCTGGGGGAAAATGCATTGCGGGTCTCGTTTCCTAACATTTCAATGCTTGCCACTTCCTGTCATTGCCAATGTCAACATTTAATATTCAGCTGGATATACAGCTTTTAATATGCAGCAGCAAATGCAGTTGCGATTTGGTAGTAGGGAATAACAAATATTTTCTCTTGACAACATGTGGAGCCTTGAAAATATTGTGGAGTCTTGGTTTTGGGACAGAAGATTGAGAACTTGAGCCACTGCCTGTGAAAAGATCCCCATGCATTTCTATTTCTTTGGTAATTTAATTCACCTCTTCACCAAATTTCAGACATGGAACCGATATAAACTATAGACACGAGTACACCCAAACAATCGCTTCAACTGTATGAGCTCCGTTTCAGCAATTCTGTCTCTATCTCTCTCGCCCTAAACTTTCCTCTCTCCTATTTCTCAGTCTTTTTCTTTCCTTTTTTTCCTCTCTCTCACAATCATCTCCCCCTGTTCATGGTTAATTACAGCAGTATAATGTGAGAAATTGACTCCTGTATGTGTGTGTGTAATTACAGTAGAGTCTTTCATGTGTCATGTAGTCCTGTAGCTCATCTTAGTAATTCAATTAGAGCCCCAAGGAGATACCCTCCCCCACTTGTATTACAATTTACAAGTTTTAAAAGGGGAACCTAACCCAATTTCAGCCTTTAACCAATCCATTAATATTTAATGAATGCAGAGAAGTTGAGGTAAAAGGAATATGTCTACATTTGTGGGGTGGGAAAAAAGTGTTTAAAGTGTTACAGTTATATGCCCCATTTTTATGTGGCTCAAATGCCTTTTTATAAAAAATATATGTTGACTTAGGTTATAGGAATTGCTTAAGATTTGCCCCATGCAGTGGAGGATACATACTATATCACTTTCAAAGAGAGCAAAACATTTATTTCGAGATGGAGGCTTGCCACAACATTTCCTCATTTAAAATGTTATCTCTTAATGATCTGTCACTCAGGCTTAGCTCAAGGCATAACAACAAAAAAGGGCTTAGGCAATTAAATAGCCCATGGACACACCAAGTACTTTTCTTAACAATGCCTAATAGACAGACAAAAAACAATGGATGAAGTGACCATAAAAAATAACCTTAACACCTCCTACTTACTATTCAAATTTACGTTTGGACTGGAATTGTTTTTCCTGCAATGAGTGAGTGATTGATTCTGAGCCAAGCATGTCTGTCTGTCTTGGGAATTAAGAAGGAAGAGAGAGGTGCTAGTCCTAATCTAACCGTGGCTGGATGTTTAACCAATATCCCACCCTTTCTGTATGTAAAGGTTAAAAAAAAAATCTCTTCACACTGTGTGGATGAGTGAGAGATACATGCTGGCAACTGAGTTTAGGCTTTTCAAAAAAAAATCTCAAAAACTGATAATTACTAAAATGTGTCTACTAACATTCATGTCCTTCCAGGTTGTTTGTTTTGAGGAAAATATTTAAATTAGAAAATTCTAAAAACGACATTGAAACATACAATACTGTAAGTAATTTAGCCAGACTAAGTAACTTGCTTGTCTCTATAATTTCCATTCCCACAGCCAAAATTGCTGTCACCTGTTTGTAGAGTGAGCCTTTAGGTGGTACCGCCAGACATATTGTTACGGTTTAGCCTTTACAGCCTTATGCTGTGCTGGTATTTTCATGTTTCCCGGTTCACATGAAGACATCCCGGATTTGTTAATTGTGTCTTTGTCATTTATTACTCATACCTGATTCCCCTTGTTCCATTATGTGTCTGTATAAATGTGTCCTCTGTTTGTCCTGTGTTGTCGTTCGTTGTTGAATGTCCTGGTGAGTCATGTTTCTTTCGCTGTTATATGTCAGCATGTTACTTTGTATCAGTTTCTATATTGGATTCTGTGTTGATCTCATTAAAATTCGAACGCAAGTAAGCCTGCGCCTGGTTCATCCCCTCAACCTCACTGTGACACATACCTAGAAGGAATTTAGAGAAGATTGCAGCACCTTCGAAATGTGCCTCTATGTTATAAATATCAAAGGTAGATTTGAAATTTTAGCAAATAGAAAAAGGAACCAGGCAAGTTTGGCCGACCTGCGATCAGAAGGAATTAATGTTGTTGCCCTCACTGTATTCTAACCGGGTTCTCCTATGTGACAGACTGTGTCTTTAACCACTACACCACAAAAATATACGTGTGTAGAGTGTTCTGCATTGTTAAACCAATTAGTCGAAACTCCACAGTTCTCAAAAAGAGTTCCCTACATTAGCTAACATCCAAACCAATAACAGGTATAACAGGTATGATACACTACATTTAATCGGCCCCTACAAATTACTGTAGGGACCGATTGGGACATACTACCTTGTCATAAAAATGCGTCTCAACATTAGATAATTTTGTCACGCATTTAACATCTTGCTAAGTTTGAATATTTAGCAAGACACCATTAACCATTGGGTTAAACTGTTTCTTATTAAGTTTACTTCCACCACAAATAGCATCCATGACTTCTATGGCTTTTGCCACTGGCCGTTTTAACAGCTTATTAGCCAGTAATAGGCCTACGTGTATCTACATGAATTAAGCAATTGTTAGCAAGACTGAAGATGAACTTTGCACTACCAAAGCTATTTAATTTTATGGCACAACAAAGTTAGTTTTTCTTTCATTTGTGAATGTCATTGATACAACAACTATCCATATAGGTGACAATAACTGAGTATTTCATCAAGTGAAAAGGCGAGAGAATACTGGATTCCCACAAAAAAAAATCTGCGAAAAGAGTTGTGATCTATGTTACCCTAGAAAGCATACAGAGATGCCTGTATGCTTTCGAATATCCACCGAAAATTGTTGCAATATAACCGTAAACAGTTTTATTTTTGGCTTACTATAACAAAGCTGCTTAAGGTTGTAGCCAGTGAAGTTTTTGTCTGTTCTTAACATATCCTAATGCATAATTATTTTTGTTTGTGGCGAGGTTCGAATACCAGTCGGCTGCATTGCAGTCTGTGTCTCTAACCAATACGCTATTTAACAAGGGGTAGTCAATCAGTCACTTACTCACTCACTCACTCACTCAGACATTCGCTCTTCTTGGATGGCTCCGCTTACGCAGTCCAGCAAAAACAATGTGTGTATAGAGTGGAGAATGTGTGTATGTTATGTGTAGAGATACGGGACATAGTGTTTGTGGGGGATAAGTGTGGTTTCTGGGATGAAAATAGGAGAATGTGTGTAATATTATGTGGAGATATAAGAGAGTGTGACATTGCATTAATAACCTTGCGTTAGCCACATAGGGGGGTAATTCTCTGAGACGGGTGCCATTTGGGTCATTTTGTTTATACCTCAAATAATTGTATCACTACATCTGATAGTGGACTAGTTAAACCTTAAAATATATTTTCCCACCTCAGTCATGAAATCCCTTTCATTAATAGGCATTTCTTTCTCACTAAAAGTCGCTTTGAGTTCAACCCTGTCACAGACAACTTGGACCCTGAGTGAATATGATTTGAACAAATATTATAAATTCTTGTAGATCCTTAATAATAAGATGTCCCTTGTTTAAAATCAGTTATTCTAAGTATGATTTTTATTTTAAATTACTCACCATTTGACTGCCAAAGCAGGTCATGAGAACTTTATCTGACATCGGCCTTCATATTTTATCAGAAATATGCATTAACATAAGGATTTGATTAGGCTTTCATATTTATTTCTGATCATCCTGTAAATTGTACACACACTTCAACATACATTAACCTCATATTTCTTCTTATCATAAAAATATTTATAAAAACAGATCAAATAACAGGGTTGAACTCAGCATGACAGGGTTGAAAATTATAATAGGGTTGCGTTGACAATCCATTTTTCAATATGGTATGATTTATTTACCTGTGAAATTAATGATATAACATGCAATAAAATGTTAATAGAATTTTGTTAACAGTTGACAGAGGGCAAAAATCAGATTTTTCAACTGTCATATGGAAAAACATGAAACAATCAAAACGTACTTAACATTAAATTAAAAACATCAAGCATAAATTAATCAGAAATATCAAAGGAATGGATCTGTCCATATGGTCGGCAGTTAAAAAATACCTTATAAAATGCTACTTTGAAGAAAACTAACTTGCTGGAATCTCATTTGAATTAAAACTAGTATTCAGCAGGCTACATAACATTTAACTAAAAAAACGTGACACAATAAAATGCTAATTAATTACTTAAAAATCATACAATGTGATTTTCTGGATTTTTGTTTTAGATTCCGTCACTCACAGTTGAAGAGTACCTATGATAAAAATTACAGACTTCTACATGCTTTGTAAGTGGGAAAACCTGCAAAATCGGCAGTGTATCAAATACTTGTTCTCCCCACTGTAGCTGCTGGGCTTTTTTGCTTTGATGGATATATTGTGCTGAAGCAGGTTGGTTCTTGGCTACCACCTACATAAACAACCCCTGTATGAAGTGTTTCCAATATCCAAAGTGCACTGCTTGGATCTCAGAACTCTACTTGCAGGTAAAGTGTTCTGAACAATCTATGTATATTAAGCACTCATCAGTGGCCATGCTCTTCCTCAGCTAACGGTAGTAGGCATACTGCTGCCTAATATTAAAGAAATCTTCTTGAACTTGCTGAGGATTGTGTGGAAGTTTTCTCTCCTTTTTGAGTTCATGTTTGAGTTTTGTTATTTCTTTGTACAGTTTGTGTCTTTCTCTTTGGGATTATTTCTTGCCCTCCAAATGTTGCCTAAAACAAAACCAGGCAATAAATAACCACCAAAACTGCAAACAATTTATAAGAATCTCACATGGACAAACACCTATACACCTACATATACAGTATGCTGTATGTACACTTAATCACACCCTAATAAAATGGCTTGTTATACTTCCAAATTTATCTGAAGTAACTTCTAACAAGCGACTTTTAGGAGCCAGATCTGGGTTGTTCTGCATATTGATAATCAAGACTTTGTGGAGGGGTGTTGATATTCCTCAAAGCATCCCTTAACTTCTGTCTTTTTTTAGCATTTCTCCAACTCTTGCGCTTATTACATTTTGCTCTATCACTCAGATCCCTGATGTTTTTCTTTTTCCCTGCCTCAGTGTCCCTATTTTTCCCTCCACTCTGGGTCTGTATTCCTTCTTGCCCTGTACTCTCTTTGCCTCTCTGCTGCTGTTTTTGCCATTGTGATGTCTGGAAATGTTTTAACATGAAATAGCATTAAGTATTATTTCAGACAGTTCAAATCAAAGTCTACAATTAATTAATTTACTAAGAGGTGTCAAATATTCAACCCTGTCACAATGATTCAACCCTGTTGCAATAAAAAATGTGACAGGGTTGACGTTTTTGGCAAAATGTAGCCATAGCTCCTAATTTAGCAGCAAAAATGTTGTATTAATAGCAATTTTTATTTGTTTAATATTCAATGAAAATGTAATGATAGTATCTGAGGACATGCAAATGTGTATGTTTCTACTAATTAGACAACACATTTTTTTTAAATAGAATAAAAAATATTGTATTTTATTTTGCATTATAAAACAAAGACACCTGGTTTTATTAATTGATGACTTTAAAATGCATTTCGTGGTTTCCTTTAATGAAAATCTTAGAACTAAGTCTGGGGGACTTAAAGGGCACCCGATTCAGAGAACCACCCAGGGTAATGGCGCATTCCATTTGTACTCACAGAGGTCAGACTAGCCCTGCTAGCCCCACTAGCCCTGCTAGCCCCACTAGCCCTGACTTTGTAATCCAAGATGGCAGCACCCTATGCCATTTAGCAGACTAGTGTTAAATTATATAGGAAAATTATGTTTATAGTTACTTTACAATATTCTTCCGTCCAGCTTACAGATTAGGTTACCGGTTGCGGAATTGCTATTTGAAAAGTGGTCAAAGCAATTTTCTACAGAGTGAAAAACATTGTATATGTTTTTCCGAAAGGGCAAGCACAACAAAGGCTTTAATGGGGGCGTCCATTTTGTTTTCCAACTTGGACACTGAAACACGATCAACTTGGGTTAACTCGGGTGTGATGTCATTCCCAGTTAAATCGATTAAAACAATTGCAAGCAATGAGTGTCTCAGTTACCTAATTTAGTGATGAACATCTCCCAAAAATGTTATGTCTCTGACTTATTTGCCAGATGTTTGGTGAATTTTTTAGAATCAGTGAGGTTTATAGCATCACCATGAGAGCTAGTTGTTCGTACTTTTCAGGGTTAAGGCCTGTCGGAGTTTATCTATAAAGCAAGTAGCATCTTTCTTGGATAATGCTTTTAGGATTTATAACCTTATAAATATTGTTCCACTTCTATGTCAAATTCAACTGCAGATTGCGGCCAACATTTGAGTTATCAACTGTCTTTATAGACTTTTAAAGATAATGCTCCACAGATCCTTCACATCAAACAGCATGCCAATCCGTTCAACGGTCTTGGAGATACCATTTAAGATGTCAAAAGAACACAAAACATTGGTGAGGTTTATATCACCACCATAAGGTTATTCTGTACCTGACTTTTGCTGTCCAATCGTGGCAGATATGTTAATGCGCATGATTCGTTTCGTAGCTATTCAGATATTCCAGTAGTTCCCAAACCTCTCCTGGTTTGGGAACAGGAAAGGATTTGTTAATTAGTTAATAAGTTGATTCAGGTGTGCTAGCTCTGGGATACATCTAATAGATGGAATGGCTGGGGGCGCCCCAGGAGAGGTTTGGGAACTTCTGAGATATTCCCATGGGGATTTATGGCCTTATATAGTCATAGAGCCGCCTACCTCAATTTCAGGTTTAACCACGAAGTCACAGAGCTGACCATTTGCTTGGTGTCAGTATAGCATATTGATATTAAATAATGTTGTCATGCATTAACATTATTAACCATTGTGTTAAACTGAGTAACATTTCTTATTAAGTTCACCTCCACCACAAATAGTATCTATGAACTGTATGGCTTTTGCCACTGGATGTTTTAAAAGCTTATTAGCCAGTAATATGTCGTTAGACGCCATTACGCATTGTGTCAAACTTAGTAATGTTTCCTAATAATTTTACCTCCACCACAAATAGCATCTATTAACTGTTCTCAACAGGCGTACCGCAGCCGAGACACCAAAGCACTTTATGCCACAAACTGTGTGAAGTGTTGAACTTTTCTTTTTTAGTTATAGGCATATTATGTATGTGCAGAAAGCATAGAATCTCATTATTCTAACTTCAGTATACAATTTATACAATTTAACGTAGCTATTACGGTGACTAACTCCTATGCAAGTGTTTGAGTATAGTCAACATCCACACCAGGCACCAGGGTCCCTGGTTTCGGATCTGATGGTCTCTCATCTCTCATCTTCATCTGCTTATCCGTATCGGGTCGTGGGGGCAGCAGCTCCAACAGGGGACCCCAAACTTCCCCTTCCCGAGCCACATTTGCCAGCTCTGACAGGAGGATCCCGAGGCGTTCCCAGGCCGGTGTCGAAATATAATCTCTCCACCTGTTCCTGGGCCTCCCTAGGGAGACGTCCTGGGGGCATCCTTACCAGATGCCCGAACCACATCAACTGGCTCCTTTCGACGCAAAGGAGCAGCGGCTCTACTCCGAGTTCTCTACCCTTCTGAGAAAACCCATTTCAGCCGCTTGTACTCGCGATCTTGTTCTTTCGGTCATGACCCAGCCTTCATGACCATAGGTGAGGGTAGGAAGGAAAATTGACCGGTATGTCGAGAGCTTTGCCTTCCGGCTCAGCTCTCTTTTCGTCACAACGGTGCAGTAAAGCAAATGCAATACTGCCCCTGCTGTTCCGATTCTCCGGCCAATCTCCCGCTCCATTGTCCCCTCACTCGCGAACAAGACCCCGAGATACTTGAACTAGTAACACCTCATTCCCTACCCGGAGAAGGCACTCCATCGGTTTCCCGCTGAGACCTCAGATTTAGAGGTGCTAATCCTCATCCCAACCTCTTCGCACTCGGCTGCGAACCGGTCCAGTGAGTGCTGAAGGTCACAGACAGTTGATGCCATCAGGACCACATCATCCGCAAAAAGCAGCGGTGAGATCCCCAGGACACCGAACTGCAACCCCTCCCCACCCTGACTACACCTCGATATCCTGTCCATAAAAGTTACAAACAGGATTGGTGACAAAGCGCAGCCCTGGCGGAGGCCAACCCCCACCTGGAACGAGTCTGACTTACTACAGAGAACCCGAACACAGCTCTCACTTTGGACGTACAGGGATTGGATAGCCCTCAAAAGGGACCTCCTGACCCCATACTCCCGCAGCACCTCCCACAGTATCTCCCGGGGGACCCGGTCATAAGCCTTCTCCAGATCCACAAAACACATGTAGACAGGATGGGCATATTCCCAGGCCCCCTCCAGGATCCTTGCAAGAGTAAAGAGCTGGTCTGAATCCGCATTGTTCCTCTTCAATCTGAGGTTCGACTATCTGCTGAACCCTCCTTTCCAGTACCTTTGAGTAGACTTTCCCAGGGAGGCTGAGAAGTGTGATACCCCTGTAATTGGCACACACCCTCTGGTCCCCCTTTTTGAACAGGGGAACCACCACCCCGGTCCGCCACTCCTTAGGCACTTTCCCCGACTTCCACGCAATGTTGAAGAGGCGTGTCATCCAAGACATCCCCTCCACACCCAAAGCTTTCAACATTTCGGGAAGGATCTCATCAATCCCCGGAGCTTTGCCACTGTGGAGTTGTTTGACTACCTCAGTGACTTCTGCCATGGAGATTGACGATGCTTCCTCATCAGCCTCCAGCTCTGCCTCCACTAAAGAGGGTGTGTTAGTGGGATTTAGGAGTTCCTTGAAGTGTTCCTTCCATCGCCCAATTACCTTTCTGGTTTTCCAGAAACACCTTGGTGCTGACCGAAAGTCCTTCTCCATGGCTTCCCCAAACTCCTCCCACACCTGCTGTTTTGCCTTTTTCACAGCAGAGGTCGCAGCCCTTCGGGTCTGTTGGTACACTGCAACCATCTCCTGAGTACTCCGGGATAACTTATCCCGGAAGGCCTCCTTCTTCAGTCGGCCGGCTTCCCTGACCACCGGTGTCCACCAGGGTGTTCGAGGGTTACCGCCCCTTGATGCACCTTAGACATTTAGACCACAAGTTCCACAGAGAGGTGGGGGAAGGAGCCGGATGAACTTGAAAATTCATAATGTGTGCAATTTGGCACAAAGTGGCCAATCTGGAAAGGACAATTTGGCCTTGCTTTAAAAATGACTAAGTAGATCACTGAATTTATATCAAATGGCCATGAAACTTTACCCAGATCCTGCTGACATCTATTGAATCAAGTGGAAAGTTCCTCCAGGTTCATAATCCATGTTTGGGCTTCCCCACTGCAATTCAAACATGAGCAGAAGTTTTTTTTTTTACAAAAAATGCATGTTTTTTGTTTGTTTTATCCTCTACCAAATCTGTTGTGTTGTACTTTCCTGCATTAATTTATAATTCCTACTACAGAGTGTTTCCTTTCAAATGTTTCTACTATATTCAGGTCATGAGCTACAAACATTTAGATTTGGGTACACCCTTTTAGGCGGAAATTGATTTTTTTTGCCTTATCCATGAGAGGTTAACTGTATGGCTTTTGGCCACTTGCCGTTTTAACAGGTTATTAGCCATTCGTGAATGACATTGATACAATAACTACTGTATCAATATACTGTAGGTGACGATAACAGACTTTTACGTCAAGTGAAAAGACGAGAGCATCGTGTAGCCAGCGAAGTGTTTGACTATCCTGAAGAATTCCTAAGACCACCACAAATAGTCGCAATATAACAGTAAACTAGTGATGGTCGTTCTTCTAGCAGCAGGATATTATACTAGCAGCGCAAACTCAGATTTTCTTTCATTGAACTATATAAAGCGATATAGTTAACAATCTACTCTGTCAATCTAGTCTGTTTTTTTATGTTTAATGTCCATTCCACTGTTGTTCTTTCCTATTCTTTTTTTACATGCTAGATTGTTAACTATATGGCCTTTTTAAATGTCAATGATGGCTTTTATTGTGATAATGAAAATCTGAGTGCTGCCAGCATGATATCCTACTGCTAAAATAATGCTAATGAAGCCTTGTTTGGCAATCACTACTGTAAACAGTTTCATTTTAGGCTTCCCGTAGCTACAGATGGTTGTAGCCAGCAAAGTTTTTGTCTATTCAGAACAAATCCGGTTCAAAACCCCTTAATGATGAGAAAAATGTTGAGGTCTGTGACGTTGCCCGGTATGGCTCAGCCGGGGCCCCACCCTTGAGCCAGGCCCTGGGTTGGGGCTCGTACGTGAGCGCCTGGTGGCCGGGCCTTTCCCCATAGGGCCCGGCCGGACTCAGCCCAAAGGAGCGACGTGGGGCCATAAGGGGCCGGTGCGGAGAAGATCGGGCGGCAGTCGAAGGCGGGGGCCTAGACAACCCGACCCCTGGACACGGAAACTAGCTCTAGGGACGTGGAACGTCACCTCGCTGGGGGAAGGAACCTGAGATCGTGCGTGAGGTTGAGAGGTTCCGACTAGAGGTAGTCAACTCTACGCACGGCTTGGGCTCTGGAACCACACTCCTTGAGAGAGGATGGACTCTTCACCACTCTGGAGTTGCCCATGGTGAAAGGTGGCGGGCTGGTGTGGGTTTGCTTATAGCCCCCCAGCTCTGCCGCCATGTGTTGGAGTTTACCCCGGTGAACGAGACCTTCTTGGTGTCTCTGGGAGGGGTGCTGGAAAGTGCTCCGACTGGGGACTCTATCGTTCTACTGGGGGACTTCAACGCCCACGTGGGCAACGACAGTGACACCTGGAGGGTTGTGATTGGGAGGAACGGCCCCCCTGCCTGAACCCAAGCGGTGGTGATCCCGGGGAAGACCTAGGACACGCTGGAGGGACTATGTCTCCCGGCTGGCCTGGGAACGCCTCGGTGTCCCCCCCAGAAGAGCTGGAGGAAGTGTCTAGGGAGAGGGAAGTCTGGGCATCTCTGCTTAGACTGCTGCCCCCGCGACCTCTGCCCCGGATAAGCGGAAGATGATGATGATGATAATGAGAACAAATCCTCTTTTACCATTGGCCATCCTCTTTTACAACAACTAATTAGCCATTTGTGAATGACATTGAGTATCTATCAATATCGGTGACGATAACTGACTTTTTTGTCAAGACGAGATAATCGTGTAGTGTTTGTTTATCCTGAACAAATCCTAATATCCACAAGATATAAAATCCACAAGATATAAAAGTTTTATTTTAGGCTTTCTATTACGTAGCTACATAAGGTTACAGCTAGCAAAGTTTTTGTCTGCCCTGAACCTCAAGCATAATGTGTTATGGCTGTTAATTGAGTCAAACATGGGACCTGCGGTTCCGTAGCCTGCGTCTCTACCCACTACGCTATTTAACAAGGGTCAGTCGGTCAGTCAACTAAGTACAGTAAGTAAAGTAAGTAAATTAAGTAAGTAAGAGACGTTCACTCTTCTAGGCCGGTCTGGCAAAAAGATTTCTTCAATCACTTCAAGCCAAAAACAGTGGGGAGAACAAGTATTTGATACACTGCCAATTTTGCAGGTTTTCTTACTTACTAATCTGTAATTTTTATCATAGGTACACTTCAACTGTGAGAGAAAAAAATCTAAAAAATCACATTGTATGATTTTTAAATAATTAATTTGCATTTTATTGCATGACTTAAGTATTTGATCACCTACCAACCAGTAAGTTTTTTTTTAAGAAGCCGTCATGTTCTTCACTCATTACCTGTATTAACTGCACCTGTTTGAACTCGTTACCTGTATAAAAGACAACTGTCCACACACTCAATCAAACTGACTCCAACCTCTCCACAATGGCCAAGACCAGAGTGCTGTGTAAGGACATCAGGGATATAGTTGTAGACCTGCACAAATCTAGGATGGGCTAACGGACAATAGGCAAACAGCTTGATGAGAAGGCAACAACTGTTGGCGCAATTATGAGAAAAGTTCAAGAAGACGGTCAATCTCCCTCGGTCTGGGGCTCCATGCAAGATCTCACCTCGTGGGGCATCAATGATCATGAGGAAGGTGAGGGATCAGCCCAGAACTACACGGCAGGACCTGGTCAATGACCTGAAGAGAGCTGGGACCACAGTCTCAAAGAAAACCATCAGTAACACACTATGCCGTCATGGATTAAAATCCTGCAGCGCACGCAAGGTCCCCCCTGCTCAAGCCAGTGCATGTCCAGGCCCGTCTATAGTTGCCAATGACCATCTGGATGATCCAGAGGAGGAATGGGAGAAGGTCATCTGGTCTGATTTGACAAAAATAGAGCTTTTTGGTCTAAACTCCACTCGCCGTGTTTGGAGGAAGAAGAAGGATGAATACAACCCCAAGAACACCATCCCAACCATGAAGCATGTAGGTGGAAACATCATTCTTTGGGGATGCTTTTCTGCAAATGGGAAAATCTTTGGAGGGAGCTGAAAGTCTGTATTACCCAGCGACAGCCCCGAAAGCTGAATGATCTGGAGAAGGTCTGTATGGAGGAGTGGGCCAAAATCCCTGCAGCAGTGTGTGCAAACCTGGTCAAAAACTACAGGAAACGTATGATCTCTGTAATTGCAAACAAAGGTTTCTGTAGCAAATATTAAGTTCTGCTTTTCTGATATATCAAATACTTATGTCATGCAATAAAATGTAAATCATACAATGTGATTTTCTGGATTCTTGTTTTAGATTCCGTCACTCACAGTTGAAGTGTACCTATGATAAGAATTACAGACTTCTACATGCTTTGTAAGTGGGAAAACCTGCAAAATCAGCAGTTTATCAAATACTTGTTCTCCCCACTGTATGTGTAAAACCACACACACTTGAAGATTGATTGGTCCATGTTTTTATTTGTACTTTGCATTGATAAATTACCTTGATCTATAGAAAACAAATGTCTTGTCATGTAAAGATTGGACATAAGGTTCTATAGGAGTAGCTTTTGAAGAATTTTCACATATTGAAATTGGCAGAAAATCATTCAAGGCAGAGCTAATGAGTTCCAATGTCAAATATGTTCCTTGTGAGGAAATGGACCCATCCAGAATTGTTTTGATCAACGGTGTCTCATTAATATGCTGATAAGTACAAAACCACAGCCACTTGAAGGTTTGTTGGTCAGTAGTGGCCAAATTTTTTGACATGATAGTGTGGCTTTTGCATCTATATCTTAGTATGTGAAGATCGGACATTTGGTGCTAGCCACCATTGTTGTGTCTCTGTATCAAATGGAGTGATTGGCGTGAGCTTGTGAACTTGTTTGGTTCAACATCGCCCCCTTCTGGTCAATTGGAAAATGCTTGCACAACGTATATCCTGTCAAGAGTCTGAACATGTTTACTTAAATTATAATACAATTAACCATATTCTGGTAATACGCTTCAATTTACAAAACCATGCCCACTTGAAGGTTTATTAATTAATAGCGACCACCTTTTTTCACATCTTTTACAGACCTTGGTGGGTGTGGTGGGGTTTCGAAGTTGGCCACTTTAGAGGTTTATTACAGCACCACCATGAGTTCGATTTGCATACAATTGCATCAGAAGTTGTGGCTCTTGGGCCTGTATTAGCATGCAAAGATGGGCCTTTTTGGGTCATTTTATCTCACAGGAATTTGCAAAAGGGATGTAAAATGCCGGAAGAATAATAATAATAATTCAAGCTGCAAGCAGCATTGTGTGTGTTTCTGCATTCAGCTACTATTGGCCTTATTTCACCCCTTTTTGAGAGATACATGTGCGCTATCTATTCATAGATTATCGAAATAAAGCATGAATTATGTTTCTTGTCCAATGGTGCCCCCATTTGGCCAATTTGAGCCATTGTTCATACATTAGCTTGTTCATCACCCTTATTATGTGTGCCAAATGTAAATCACACTAAGTTATACAGATAAAGAATCTGGCTATTATGGCGCCGCCTTGTGGTCAAACTGAATTGACTTTCATATGTTACATCATGTTGTGGACATATTTATCAAATGATACATCAAGTGATTGTATCATATCATCAACTGTGTCTGATTTAGAGCTCCAGAATTTTTTTTGCAACTTTTTCTGTCCTTTCCAAAAAAGTTGAAGGTTTTGAGTGAGGAACAGAAGTGTTAACATTAACAGACCAATGCAAATTGAATGCTTCTGTTCCTCACTCAAAACCTTCCTTTCTGACTTTTTTGGAAAGGAAAGAAAAAGGTGCAGTGTTTTTCACATATTCAAGATGGCCGAAAATCTATCAAGGCAGAGATAATGGGTCCCAATAGCAAATATGTTCCTTGTGAGGAAATGGACTTATCCACCATTTTATTTGTCTCTATGTCAAACGTGTGAGTTTGCGAATTTGTTTGGTTCAACACCATCAAAATGAGCCTATTTTGACTCAATTTGGAGCATGTTGGGGGGCTGAGTGATGTCATCACCAATAATACAATGTCTAATATATAAAATACTGAAGCAGCACAAACACATTTTTTAACGGCACAAACTGGCACAAACGAAACACAAACGAGACAATTTTGATAGATTTTTGGATGATGTTGGGGGCTGAGTGACCTCAGCATGATCTACAGTATTTCATTTAATATATATGAAATGATAGCAGCACAAACAAACATTTTAATGGCACAAAATAGAGCACAAACATTTGAGCCTATTTTGCTGATGTTTTGTGTTGGATGGGCGGCCATCTTCAAGCAGGTCCTATATGAGGGTGGTATCTGGATGCACAATGAATATGAAGTGCATAGGTTATTGTTCCAATAAAGAATTGCACACATGCACATTTTGCATACATATATTGTAGAGTAATCAGCCATTTTGTCTGCCATTTTGGAATCAGCCATTTTGTCCACCATCTCTTATTCCTGAAAGGATTTTAGGGAGGCATGTATAAGATACCTGTATGCCAAAGGACAAGTCAATTGGATTTACGGTTCATGAGAACAACATTTTTGTAGTTTTGGACAAATTGTACAGAAAAATACATCATGGGTTCTTGAGGCTTTTTGTTCATCATGAGAAATGAGGCAGATACAAAAAACATCTGCACTGTAGGTCAAACGATGTGGAAGTTACATCATTTTAAAATTAGCTAATTGAATCTTGTACTATAGCGCTCCTGGTGGAGCATTCAGGTCTAATTATAAAACAAATTATTATAACAGAGTTCCAGCAACTTTGTTGCTTGGCCCCCTAATTAAAAATCATTATTTCTAACCTTGTCAATGACTACATTTCCTATTAATTTTTGCTATATTTCCTATTTAAACTCATTTAATGTATATTTTCAGGGATAACAATAACATTTCTAAGTGACCCAAAACTTTAGAACGTGTATAGGTGTTTGTGTCAGTATGATTGTGTCAGTGTGTTTGCAAATGTTAGCTGGCATGTTTGAGTGAAGGCCAAGGTGTAGGAGAAAAAACCCCTAGGCAGACATCTAGGGGGTGAAGAGGAGGCAAAAGGAGAGAGATAAAGAAACAATTGAGCTCTAAATTTGCCAGACTTCAGATGCTTTAGAGACTGTTTGTTTGGGACTTGTGTTACACTGTCATTAAGCTTGCTGCAAAGAACATTCCAGCCCATCCGATAGAAAAACTCTGGCACTTTGTGTGTTCACTGTGGAGTCCCAGTGGCTATCAATGGGAATTTTTAGAATAGGAGTTGGGTTACTGTATGAATAGGGGTGAAAGCGGAAAGAGTAGGTGGGAATGAACATGGAGGTGACCAATAATAAGACATTTGATAAGAGGGGGTTGGAGGGAGGAGGGGAATCAGAGAATGGTGTTGGAGAATAGAAACTAGGCCAAGTGACCATTATCAAGAGACATGGCCTAAAGTGCCTCTGAGTTTGTGTGTGGTTCTGGAGTCTGGAATTAACTGGTTTCTTCCTTTGCAGATGTTTTTTGCTTTGAACTCTCATAAATGTATTAACTGTGTGTAATGAATTTTAACCCAGCACTACAGCAAATATAAAAATGTGATAAAGAAGTCAATCATAACATTGAAGAGCGATCTTCCATCATTAATAATGTACAGACCAGAGGGATGCATCTATGGCTCTCCAGTGCCATCAAGTGGTTATAAATGGAATCTGTCTTTACTCATCTACTGTATGCCTTCTAAAGATGGCTTTGACAAGACAATAATGGTCTACTACAGGTGTCGGTAATAGGCGGAATAGAATGTTTGCTCAACTGTTTTGCTGCTGCCTTCTGCTGTATACGTTCTATTCTTTCCTATGAATTAAATAACTCTATCTTTCAAGCTCCTGTCATCACTTTGGATATGCATTATTTGAAGTCTTAATCGCTCTTTCATTATCTCTTTTTCTGTACAGATATGGAGATATGGTTCCTAAGACCATTGTAGGAAAGATTGTTGGTTCGGTCTGTTCTCTGAGTGGTGTCTTGGTCATCGCGCTGCCGGTGCCCGTCATAGTTTCCAACTTCAGCCGCATCTATCACCAGAGCCAGCGAGCTGAGAAAAGACGCGCCCAAAAGGTACCCAACAATGTCCCACCTTCACCGACCCCATGAAAACCTTGGCCATGGGGGCATTATTGCTATTAACCCTGACCTGTGAGAGTCCAACAGATCTATGTGGTTACATAGATCCCTCTATAAGCAGTTTTAAGGGGAGGTCTGAAAACTCAGTTTTGTACATTAGTCATTTAAGTGTCTGTTTGTGTTATTTTACCATATAAGGATGTCCAGGATCACCCCTGACACCCACATTAATATTTAGAGAAGAGCTGTTTCTATGATTAGGGAAGTTACACCACATACCCCACATTTGCACTCACATCATGTAACATAATAATTCATAGTTTTATTCCCTACTCTTAGATGAGAATGCTGAATCAATATATATAAAACTTCCAATTAGAGAAAAACAGAGAGAGAGCAAGCTAGGGTAAAAGAAAAAGAGAGAAAAAGACATAGGGAGAGAGGGCAGAACGAGGGACAGGGACAGTGGGAAAAAGAAAGAGAGACTGAGTGAGATTGGAAAGATAGAGCGAAATAGTTATTTTGAGAATGAGAGAGAAGAGGGAAATATAAAGACAATGTGCAAGAATGAGAATGAGAAAAAGATAGAGATGATGTTCAGGGAGTACGAGCAGGAAGATAACTCTATCCCCTGTTGAGCAGCGAGTAGCTCCCTCCCAACAGCAGCCTGTTTTACTATTTGAGGGGAATAACTGAATGAACTGTTGTGGCCCTTAGGGAGGTCTGACTGGATATGTGGATGTTAGAATGAGAAATGAGAGATATACAGCCTGTGTGTGCGTGCTCACACGAGCATCAGAGTTCGTACGTATTCTTGGGACATACAGTAAGTGTGCTACTGTCGCTGTGCTGTTGCAATCATGTGCCTGTGTATGCATTTTTCTTTAGATAGTGGATACCATGTTGTTCTATTTACATTCACCATATGAAGACTCTACAAACCCAGAGTGGACTATTCAATGGTTTATATCTAGCCACTATTAAATAGGGTCTAGTTATTATAATTGGAGACTTTCTGGCTTTTATGGGGTGAGTCTATATTCATTGAAGAGCAATGGGTCTCTGCTATTTGTTGACGCAATAGTAGTCATATCACTCTATGATTATTACGCTCACCACACACATACATAGACACACGCATATACAAACACATTCAGTGACAGGCTAAATGCATGTGTGGTTTTGTTCACAAACAGAAAACCAAACTTGGTAGAATTGCCGCACGGAAGAGCAGAGGGACTAGCGCTTATTTGCAGTACAAACGCAATCAACTGCTGAGTGAGGAGGTAACCGTGGAGACAAGACCGTCGCTGGGTGTTCCTTTGATTTGATTTGTTCCTTTTTTTTGGCTATGAGATGACAGGGTTGGTGCATGCCAATACCCCACCGGCGAGATTGGGACAAGGGGATGCCCACCCTTCCCACTCTCATTCAGAGCTGTGGCTTCTTTCATTGTGTCTCGCCTATCTATAAATTCTCACCGCTCCATGGCTGTGGCATCAACTCATCCGACTCACCATCAACTCATCACCTCCGCTCTCATTCTTATTCTCTCTGATCCCCCTCTCTACTCCCCAAGACTGCACTGAGGATCTAGTGCTACCTTCTGGAACTAGGGACAACCTAGCTGACTGGAGAAATAGGTCTTTCTTTGACCACCCTTCTCCATCTGTACTTCTTTTTCCTCCTCTTCCTTCTGATTTTCTCTTGTCATCCTATTTTTTCTACTTGTTCTTCATGTGTTTGTGTTTTGGCACAGATATTACATATTACATCAGAATGCATCACAGATCACCATCACATGGAGGAATGCGATGCATGTCATCAATTAGTGCCCAACGCTACATGCAGGGGCGGAGTCAAAGTGACGTAGTGAAGCTCATTCCCACTTCCTGTGTCCCACTCATGTTTTTAATTGCACATTTCCAGAAAAAATACATTTATAGAAAGTCCCCGTGGTCCATTCCCCTGCGTCACTTTGAATCCGGCCTGGTGTGGAAAGGCTCTGGTGGCTTTCGTTGGTCAAATAAGGCTTGACTCAACACATACCAACAGGACAACAGAAATGCAGGCATAAGCAAAATATAAAGACACTTAGACCTACCAATATACACATCAACTTCAGACTTCTTTTGTTGAAATGGTTTTTTTTTGTTGTTGAAGGGCTGAGTTTGAACCATTGACTGATTCGTCACAAACCAAAGGAGTTTGCTGAGCATATAAGGGCAGGTCAATGGAGAGGGACAGGTGTTAATGTTCGAATTACGCTCTTGTGCCATAGCAGAGGGTTGCAGAAAGGCTCGAGAGCATTAGCCCCTTCCCTCGATGTCTGCTGCTCTGGCCTTTATTACTTGGTCTCATGTCTGCTCTTATGCTTGAAGTCTGTGTTAAACTTGCCAACTTTCTTCATCTTGTGCCCAAAAGGCGTCAAAGGCGGCAGGCCAAGCGCTGGTGTGCAAGGCCAATCCCATGTTTGATACACACCACAATCATCTGCTGCATTGTCTGGAGAAGACCACGGTAAGAAAAATGCTTTAACAATTACTTTAAAAGGGAATTGGGGACATTCATGACTGTCATCCATATTTGTTGTTGAAGGAAAGAAATGCTTTAATGTAGCATGATATCCATATAAACAATTTATTTGATTTCTAGCCATACTCCTGTTATGGATCCCACTTCACATTTACATTTTGGGCATTTAGCAGACGCTCTTATCCCAATCAGCTTGAAGCTAGTGAATTCATCTTAAAATAGAAATAGTAAGTATAGTTTACACAGTGAAGTAGCTATCAGAAATTAATACTGGAAAGCACTTTTTATTTATATATCTTTCTGTATGTAATGTATATACTGCATATATTTATATATATATATATATATACACACAGCTCCGGAAAAAATTAAGAGAAAAGGAAGGTCAAAAAGGAAGGTTTTGAGTGAGGAACAGAACAGGGTTAAAATTAAGAACGCTTAAATTGAACGCTTCTGTTCCTCACTCAGGAACAGAAAAGGTGCAGTGGTCTGTATGTACCATTTGTAAAGAAAACATGAGTGAGCAGGTGAAACACGTCTTTTATTTCTTGTGGGATTCACATTCAACTGTAAGGTCATAACAAAATAAAAAAAACAAAAATCATTAAACAAAACATGGAAACAAAGAAAGAAATGAACTGACCCTTATTCAAAAGTCTGCATACCCTTAGTTCTTAATGTGTATTGCCCCCTTTAGCAACAATGACAGCTTGCAGTCTTTTGTAATAGTTTCTATGACGTCCCGAATTCTTGCAGGTGATATAGCTGCCCCTTTGTCTTGGCAAAAAAGCTCCAGGTCATGCAAAGTCTTTGGTCATCTGGCATGAACTGCACATTTGAGATCTCCCCAGAATTGCTCGATAATATTAAGGTCAGGAGACTGTGACTGTCCACCCTTGCTGTCTTGCCAGGTGGGCTCTCATCGCTCCTGGGATGCCCTCCCTCCAATGTCATTCAGGGGCAGAATCATAGGCTGCGCACAGTTTGCACTGAGTTTGCATTTCAAACCTTAATTGGCAAATAATTCCACAGTAGTGGAGCTCTATGAGAAAAGGCCCTGTCTCCGGCTGTATGTTTAGAGATTGTAGGTACAATTAAAAGGCCTGCATCTTGCGATCGTGGTTACGTGCAGGTATGTATGGCTGGATCATTTCAGCGAGGTAAGTAGGAGCAAGTACATGTATTGATTTATAGGTTAACAAGAAAACCTTAAAATTGCATTGGTGGGTGTCCCTTTGGTTGATGCTTGGCATTGTGGGTGGATTGATTTCCTGCCAGTGGGGCCCTGTCCGGGGCCTGCTTGTAGGGTCAGTTCTCCTTCTCCACTATAAATCCTTCTAGATCTAAGGAATGCATTTTCTAAATTTTCTGCCCAGTTTTAAACTTAGGAGAACATGAGGTCTTGGCCCACACCTCCGGAGTACCAGGCTTGAAAGACTCATTGCTATCCCTGTCCAAAGTCCTCATGGTTGTGTTGCAGATCAAGACGATACCTGATGATTTCAGATGCCACTCTGCTGACCCCCCCCACCCCCCCCCCCCCCCCCCCCCCCTCAGCCCACATGCATTTATTAATTATTACAACTTGTGCTCTTGATATGTTCACCCGGCACAGCCAGAAGAGGTCTGGTCCACTGAAATTCAACACTATTGATGATGAAAGATTAGCTACATTTTCTAAGAACATCCAGCATAACATAGTAATTTATACTCTTAATGTTCATCCAGAAGAGGACTGGTCACCCCTCTGAGCCTGGTTCCTCTCTAGGTTTCTTCCTAGATGTCTGCCTTCTTAGTTTTTTTTTTCCTAGCCACTGAAATTCAACACTGTTGATATAAAAAGAGCTTTATAAATACATTTGATTGACTAATGGTAATTGTTGATTGAGCATGTTTACAAACAGTATGGTGTCAGATTATTAGATATTAAATTATGACGTAGGTCATAGATTCTCATTTGCACTAATTGTCTTACCTGTCCACTCAGTAGCATTTGAAGGGGTTTACCTTCATCCCTTATACTACACATCTACAGCTGTGCTCATAAATTTGCATAACCTTGCAGAAATTGTGAAATTTTGGCATTGATTTTGAAAATATGACTGATCATGAAAAAAAATTATAATAATTTAAGGATAGTGATCATACTAAGCCATTTATTATAATATAGTTGTTTGGCTCCTTCTTAAATCATAATGATAACAGAAATAATCCAAATGGCCCCAATCAAAAGTTTACATGAATGTACGGCCTTGTTACAGACACACAAGGTGACACATACAGGTGAAAATGGCAATTAAATCAGTGTCTGTGTATAAATAATCAATGAGTTTGTTACTGTAGCCAGGGGGAGCAGAAAAGGACTGTCAAAAGACCTGAGTAACAAGGTAATGGAACTTTATAAAGATGAAAAAGGATATAAGAAGATATCCAAACCTTGCAAATGACAATCAGTACTGTTCAATCACTTATTAAGATGTGGAAAATTCGTGGGGATCTTTTTATACCAAGCCAAGGTCAGGTAGACCAATAAAGATTTCAGCCAAAACTGCCAGAATAATGGTTGGGATACAAAGAAAAACCCACAGGAGAAATACAGGCTGCTCATGTTTCAAGTAGCACAATTTGACGATACTTGAACCAAAATGCGCAACAAAAAAGCTAATAAACTAAATGCTTGACAACACCTTGACACGCCTCAAAGCTTCTAGCACAATGTAATTTGGATTGACGAGACCAAAGTAGAGCTTTATGGTCACAACCATAAGCTCTATGTTTGGAGAGGGGTCAACAAGGCCTATAGTGAACAGAATACCATCCCCACTATGAAGCATGGTGGTGGCTCACTGATGTTTTGGGGGAGTGTGAGCTCTAAAGGCACAGGGAATCTTGTGAAAATTGATGGCAAGATGAATGCAGCATATTATCAGAAAGTACTGGCAGACAATTTGCATTCTTCTACATGAAAGCTGCGCATGGGACGCTCTTGGACTTTTCAGCACAACAATGACCCCTAAGCACAAGGGCAAGTTGACCCTCCAGTTGTCACAGCAAAAAAGGTGAAGGTTCTGGAGTGGCTATTCTGGTCACCTTCACACCCCTGGACTACACTTAATCATAGACCATGCTAAAGAGATGAGTCTGTAGTAGAAACTTGAAAGTTCGCACTGAGTCTGCATTTCTAACTTTAATTGGCAAATCATTCCACAGTAGTGGAGCTCTATGAGAGAAGGTGCTGCCTCTGGCTGTTTGTTTAGAAATTCTAGGTACAATTAGAAGGCATGCATCTTGCGATCTAAGGTTACGTGTCCATGTATTGAGTTATAGGTTAACAATAAAACCTTCAAATCAGCCCTAACCCTAACAGGCAGACAGTGTAAAGAGACTTTTTTTGATAGAAAGTTTCTGATCTTTGCAATAATCTGAAGACGAAAATAAGCCACTCTTAAGATATATTTTAAGTTTCTCAAAGGAGAGATCAGGGTTGAGGGAACGCAGAGGTTTTTTAGGATACGACCATGTAGCCACCGAAGTTCACAGTGAGATCTGCGAACAAAGCTCTTTGTTTATTTGATCCTAAAATGAGGATTTCGTTCTTTAATAAGATTTAAACCAGGCTAGAACATGTCCACGTAGCCCAATATGGGTTTCCAGTCTCTCTTAGAGAAGGGAGTGATCAATAAAGTCAAAGGCAGCACTAAGATCAAGAAGCAACAGGACATATGCGGAACCTTTGTTTGAGGCCATTAGAAGGTCATTTGTTTGTAAACTCAGTGCTATGATGGGGTCTGAAACCGGACTGGAGCATTTCATAAATGTTATTTGTCTTCAGGAAGGCATTCAGTTGTTGGGAAAGACATTTTTCTAAGATTTTTTGAGAGGAACAGGAGGTTCAATATTGGCCAATAATTGTTTAATATGTCTGGATTCAGATTAGATTTTTTTAAAGGCTTAATTTCCGCTATATTTAGTGAGTTTGGTACACATCCGGAGGATAGGGAGCAATTTATTATGTTCAACATTGGCTGACCTAGCACCGGAAATAGCTCCTTAAGTAATTTTGTTGGAATTGGGTCTAGTTGACAGTTTGTGGGTTTAGAAATCATTACTACTTTAATGAACGTATCTAGCGATACAGGATCAAAAAATTCAAGTGTGCCCATTGACACCAGTTCAGGGAAGTTCAGTACATTCTCAGGACAACTGAGATTTTGGGGACTATAACTATTTAAGGAGGAGTAAGTTATTTGTTTTCTAATGGTGATCTTTTAATCAAAGAAGTTAATGTATTCATTATAGCTAAAGTGAAGACCCACTTCAGTGGGATATGGTTGCAAATGTATCAAATATCAAAGATATATTTTTGATTGTTTTTCTTCACCTCAATCTGTTTGGATAAATAAGCTGTTCGAGCTAACTGTCTATCCAGGCTACTCTGAATACTTCCAGCTTGGTGGAGTGCCACTTTTGCTCCAATTTTCTGGAGGCTTGCTTGAGTGCTCTAGTATTATCTGTCTACCAGGGAGTACGTTTCTTGTTGTGTATTTTTTTTGTTTTTAATGGTGCAACCGTATCTAAAGTATTTCGCAGTGTTGAGTTTAGATCCTCGATTAGATCGTTTGCAGATTTATTTACTCTGTCACCGATGAGTGAGCTTGGAAGAATAACAAGAAATCTATTTGTAGTCCGACAATTTATTGTACGGCTTTTGAAAGTCATTGTCTGTGGAGCAAGTTGCTATCTTGTTTTAACGGTAAATGTAATAAGACAGTGATCCGATATTCCAGGATTATGGGGAAAAGTATTAGATCTACAATATCTATTTCTCGTGACAGGACTAAATCTAAGGTATGATTGTGGCAGTGCGTTGGACCCGAGACATTTTGGACAAAACCCATTCAATATTGGCTTCATGGCTTTTTGAAGAGGATCATTGGACTTTTCCATAGGATTATTGAAATCACCAAAAATGTGTATACTATCTGCCATGACTACAAGGTTAGACAATAATTCTGGAAACTCATTGAGGAACATTGTGTATGGACCGGGGGGCCTGTAAATAGTAGCTATGATTTATCAGCCTGGTCAACTTTTATTAATAAAACTTCAGAAGAATGAAAACCAAGGATGTGTTTAAGATTAAATGTATATTTACTGTCATAAATATTAGCAACACTCCCTCCTTTTTGGGATGTATTGGGGATATGATCACTAGTACAGCGAGGGAAAAAATTATTTTATCCCTTGCTGATATACGTTTGCCCACTGACAAAGAACTGACTAGTCTATAATTTTAATGGTAGGTTTATTTGAACAGTGAGAGACAGAATAACAACAAGAAAATCCAGAAAAACACATTTTATGAATTGATTTGCATTTTAATGAGTGAAATAAGTATTCGCCCCCGCTGCAAAACATGACTTTAGTACTTGGTGGCAAAACCCTTGTTGGCAATCACAGAGGTCAGACATTTCTTGTAGTTGGCCACCAGGTTTGCACATATCTCAGGAGGGATTTTTTCCCACTCTTCTTTGGAGATCTTCTCCAAGTCATTAAGTTTTTGAGGCTAACAGTTGGCAACTCGAACCTTCAGCTCCCTCCACACATTTTCTATGGGATTAAGCTATGGAGACGGGCTAGGCCACTGCAGGACCTTAATGTGTTTCTTCTTGAGCCACTCCTTTGTTGCCTTGGCCGTGTGTTTTGGGTCCTTGTCATGCTCAAATACCAATCCACGACCCATTTTCAATTTTCAATGGTATCATCTGACAACAACCATTTCACCCAGTTCTCCTCTGAATCATTCAGATGTTCATTGGCAAACTTCAGACAGGCCTGTACATGTGCTTTCTTGAGCAGGGGGACCTTGCGGGTTTCAGTCCTTCACGGCATAGTGTGTTACCAATTGTTTTCTTTGTGACTACGGTCCCAGCTGCCTTGAGATCATTGACAAGATCCTCCCGTGTAGTTCTGGGCTGATTCCTCACCGTTCTCATGATCATTCCAACTCCATGAGGTGAGATCTTGCATGGAGCCCCAGACCGAGAGAAATTGACAGTTCTTTTGTTATCTTCCATTTGCGAATAATCACACCAACTGTTGTCACCTTCTCACCACGCTGCTTGGCTGGTCCCATTCCAGCCTTGTGTAGGTCTACAATCTTGTCCCTGACATCCTTGGACAGCTCTTTAGTTTTGGCCATGGTGGAGAGTTTGGAATCTGATTGATTGCTTCTGTGGACAGGTGTCTTTTATACTGGTAACAAGCTGAGATTAGCACTTCCTTTAAGAGTGTGCTCCTAATCTCAACTCGTTACCTGTATAAAAGACAGCTGGGAGCCAGACATCTTTCTGATTGAGGGGGGATCAAATACTTATTTCACTCATTAAAATGCAAATCAATGTATAACGTTTTTGACAAGCATTGTTCTGGATTTTGTTGTTATTCTGTCTCTCACTGTTCAAATAAACCTACCATTAAAATTATAGACCGATCATTTCTTTGTCAGTGGGCAAAATCAGCAGGGGATCAAATAATATTTTCCTGCACTGTATAGCCAGGAGGAGTGGCCTCATTTAGGGCAGTCAAATCATCAGTCTTTAGCCATTTTTCACACAAGCAAATAACATCTAGTTTATGATCAGTCACTAATTTATTTACTGCACCTGCCTTTTTGAGCAAGGGATCTAACATTTAGGAGTCCCATTTTGAGTTGTGAGGTAATACAATAATTTTTATTTGTGACCGAGGTGGAGGAAGGCTAATGTTAGCACAACCTTGTTTAACTTTTCTCAGCCTGGAATGAGTCACAGTCACAATAGGCCAAACTATACTAACTACTCTTACTATGCTATCGACAGACTCCACTATGCTAGCAGGCTGGCTAACAGCCGGCGGCCTGTCCTTCACCCGATCTCATGGTGAGGCTATAGGAGTGGGACTCCTGTCAATGTTCCTAGATAACAGAAGAGCACTACTCCAGCTAGGATGGAGTCCGTCACTCCTCAGCAGATCAGGCGTGGCCCTATTTCTGGGAGAGTCCCAAAAAGAGAGCCAGTTATCTACAAACTCTACCTCCTGCGACGAGTTGCGCAAGTCTGCTGTAGAGCTCGTCACTACCCCTAACTGGGAGGAGGCCAGAGACAATTACTCAATACCAATACATCTTTCTAGCTAATTTACACGCTAAAGCTATATTCTGCTTCGTAACCTCTGACTGTTTCATCCTAAGGTCGTTGGTGCCAACGTGAATAACAATATCTCTGTACTCTCGATACTTGCCAGTTTTAGACTTCGCTAGCACCATCCCAGATTTGTGGCTACATTGGTGGCCCCCTGGTAAACAGTGTACGATCACTGATTCTTTTGTCTATACTGCGGGTAATGGAATCGCAGATGACTAAAGTTTTCAGTTTTTTAAGGCCACCGATAGAAAATGCCATGATGGCTTGGGCCTTGACTCCGACTCTGGTTGGGAAAACCTGTGGAAAATCTCTGTTGGCTCTAGCAGCGACACAGGTTTAACTGGTTGAAGGCATTTCTTCCCAGTGACCAAGAGAAAGTTCTTGCCTGGCTGCAGGAGCAGTGCCAGGGGGCTAACAACACTATGGTTTCTTCCTGGTGGCACAAAAGTTTTTTCCATTTCTACACAAACATAATCCTGGCCTGACATTTGCGTCTCAAGCCGTGCCTCAAACTCTGCTATTTTTACCTGAAGACGATAGTTCTCCTCCATGTTGAAATAACAACAACTACAATGATATGGCATAATAATGTTACTTAATTTCTTCAGTGTTGTCACATGAAAAGTATATGAAAAAAAATATGTTTATGATTTCTATTTCATTCAAGATTTTTGCTTTTCTTAACATCCAACACTCAACAAATTAGAAAATTTGTGGCCAGACAAGCCCTGCTACCAAATGTAAGTTCAAGCTGATAAACAGTAATTACATTTTACTCATAGCCTTTTTTGCTCTACTGAGAGGTCCAATAATTCTGGAGGGAATTTTACACTGTATATAGAAAATAAATACCCATGTCCTCAAAAGTAAAATGGGTGGCCTGTCCACCTCCCTGTCCCTATCTCTCTTTGTCTCTCTAAGAACCATGAGTTTGTGGATGAGCAGGCATTTGAGACCAGCTTGCTGGAGGTTTCCATGGTGAAGCAGGCATCCTGCTCATCCTCCATGTCCTCTAGCTCCTCCAACCAAGGCCTGTCGTGCTGCTCGCGACGCAACAAGAGGAAGAACTTCAATGTGCCCAATTGCAACATGACTGGAGGGCACAGGAACAGCATTCAGGAGCTAAGCACCATCCACATCAGAGAGAGGCACATTGCTAACAGGTACCTACAATATACAAAAACACACTTCGCAATCAGAAAGTGATCCACAACATGTGCACGCATATATATAATCAGAAGGGGCCGATCAACAACAGGTACATTGTACACACACACACACACACACACATACAAAACCTACTTTATACATTTTCTTAGACCACATATAAACACAAATCTCCATTCATAGTTGTTGCCATGGCAGCAGGGCTGAAACGACACACACGCACACAGCAAACAATGTACTGTACATGTGCCAGTCTCTTCCCATCATGAGTCAGTGTGTTGGTATGCAGGCTGTCCAGCTGTGGCTTGGTGTTCGTTTGTGTGTGGTCCAACTGGCCTGGGAACCCTGGCATTGGAATGTGTTAATAAATACTCTTTAACACACATTAACTTCTCTCTGTCCTATTCCTCCACTGCACCATCTTTTTGTCTGACTTATTTTCTTACTTCCTGTATTTTGTACTTTTCACACTTTCTCTTCATTTTCTTCTTTCACTCTCTAGTATCCACTTTTCTCCAACATCCATTCTGTAACTACCTCTGTTATTCTCTGTCTGCCACCAGTCGCTCCAACCTGAATGCTAAATTCGAGGAGACAGTGCCTCTAAACTGCGAGCATCCCTACATCACAGCAGCAGTCATCACACTGCCCACGCCACCAGTGACCACACCTGAGGAGGATGCCTCCTTCCTGGACTACTCACAGGCCAACATCGTCAGGGTGTCCGCCCTCTAGAGCCCTCTGCTATGCCACCCCCACAGCACGGGCACCAGCATCGTCACCATGGAAAACAAAGGACAGAAGAGATACAGAGATGGGAGGCCCTTTATTACTTTAATCAGAGACAGGGTTTGCTGGGGGTTTAGGAGGAGGGTAGGTGTGGTAGTGGGCAGTTTAGAGGGTAGCTGGACCCTTTTTGTTTTTCCTATAAGTAGCTACTACACATTTACACTTGTGGAATAACTTTGCACTGTGTAGCTGCGCCTCAAAGTTCCCCCTCTACTTTTTAAGTGGGGAAAGACTGTGTTGCTGTGGTGTTTAGTGTCAGGCAATGAATGCAAAAATTCTAAACTTTCATCATTACACTTTTTTATATTGTGTGTTTTAAAAATCGCTGTCTATTAAGTGAAATAGGGTGGAATGGAATTTGTTTGTATTGTTTGTTAAGACGTTTGACGAGAATATATTTTGTATCTACCATGTTCTGCAATGTGATGAGCAGGAAAGAAAAGAAAAATACATTTTTAATGTATTTTTCATCAAGAAATAGTGTAGGTGGGTGTGTGACCTCAAAGCTCTCAACTGTTTGTGTATCTGTGAGGTTGACATGAGCAATAAGGGTCCTTAGCTGCATTGTGTGTGCTATATCAATTTTCTGGCATATCTCACCTACCCTTTCTCCCAGAGCTGAAAAATAGGACTATTTATCTCCTGTAAGAAATCACACACTCATGCTGTCATCTATAACCGAATGGCCATTGTGAATAGTGAACACCTTTGCTGCCATTGGAAAACCCTCCTCCTCTCTACCAGAGTTGACTACTTGATTTGTTCTGGTTTAACATACACTGAACAAAATAATAAACGCAACACTTTTGTTTTTCCCCCATTTATCATGAGCTGCACTCAAATATCTAAGACTTTCTCTATGTACACAAAAGGCCTATTTTAGAGTGGCCTTTTATTGTGGCCAGCCTAAGGCATACCTGTGCAATAATCATGCTGTCTAATCAGCATCTTGATATGCCACACCTGTGAGGTGGTGGATTATCTTGACAAAAGAGACGTACTCACTAACACAGATTTAGACAGAATTGTGAACAATATTTGAGAGAAATAGGCCTTTTGTGTACATAGAGAAAATCTTAGATCTTTGTGTTCAGCCCATGATAAATGGGGGCAAAAGCAAAAGTGTTACGTTTATAATTTTGTTCAGTGTAGGTAGCAGCACCCATATGATGCCTGATCTTGAAATGGTTTATTGTTAGTTTCATAGTGTTTAATGAGATTTCTGTTGATACATCAGTGAGTTTGTATGAACTGATGTTGTGTTTAGTCTAGTTTATTTTGCAGCATTGCAATTCTAAAGCAGATTGAAAGAGGGGAATTGAGGAGGTCTTACAGTGAGGGAAGAAAGTATATGATCAGTCTATAATTTTATTTGAACAGTGAGAGACAGAATGTTCTGTCTCTCACTGTTCAATTAAACCTTCCATTAAAATTATAGACAGATAATTTCTATGTTAGTGGGAAAACATACAAAATCAGCAGGGGATCAAATACTTTTTCCCCTCACTGTATATGAACACACATATATTTGAGTCTATTCCATTTTTATACAAAATAGATTTTCTTCTGAATATGGGGATAAACTGTGATTCTACTTTTATTTTGAAGGTCGTTGTTAATTTAAGTGCATGTTGGTTTGCTACAGTGTGAAGAGTTTTTTTCCTGATTTGTACCACACAATACTCTAAACTACCAAATTTGGGATTGGTATGTAACATTTTATGTACAAAGACAGCTCTTTGTATCAGTCAACTTGACATGATAAACTGATGGTGTGTATTTAGCTCATGTGGTTTGCTGTACTATGATGCTATTTCGTCTTGAAGGATAGTGCTCATCTATCTTATCATCCATTCCAAATCAGCACAACAACATCAATGAAAATGCATTCAAAACACTTTTATATCCAGCGAGCAGAATTAAAGATATTCAATCTTTCAGCTGTGAGCTCTGGGACATTTTGTGTTGTTTTTCTGATGACAATTGATTTACTTTCAATGTTGATGTTTTCCAAGATGTCTGATGACGGTGGACTGAATGTGACTTGCTGCAGAAACATTTGTTCCAACCCCTACTCCACCCCTGCCTCTTTCCAACTGCCCCGGCTTTAAATCTGTCCACATCCCCATTACTGCTTGACTATGATGTGACATAATCAACATATGCAAGTTTTTTTTTTAAAGATATGTATCCAAGGGAGAGAGTGTGGGGAAGGGGGTCAATACATAAATACATATTTTTTGAAATATCAAACAATTTTGGTAATTATGCTAAAATACTTTTTTTGGTTAATGTAAAAAGAAAAAAAAAACATTTCTACTGTTGCTAGTGCTCATGTGCAGTAAATTGTTCTTTGGTGTAGTCAAAATTATCCTGGTTTAGTTGATTTTAAAACAAATTTTCTCCAAAAGTACTTGTGTCTTATTTTCGTTAGCCTTCTGATCTACTGCATTTTAGGATGCAGCTTTAATAACAAGCTTAAAAACCTTGATAAAAATGCATGCATTTTGCCGGAGAACATTGGGTTTAGTGTTTCACAAGGACAGGAATTGTTTTTGTATGTGGGTCCTAAATGTATGGTATTCCCAAAATAATGTAGTGCTCTATTTTTCAACTGCACCCGTGGGGCTCTGTTCAAAAGTAGAGGAGTAAAGAGTGGGCTGGCATTTGGCAAACATCCTCCATTTTTCAGTTTTTATCTGGCTGTAAAAGTGAAAATCTTTTCTGAGTGAAAGGGAGATTCTACTTAGGTTTTGTACATGAGATTATGTAAAGTGAAGAAATTGAAAGGACGATTATATGACAAGTACTTTTCATTTGTTACAGCCTGAGTTCTTGTCAAAAATACTGTCTATGAATTATTAAAAATATATTTAAAAGAAATGCAATTCAGTTGTTGATCCGGTGCAATGTCTATGAGTAAACAGAATAAATCATTGTCCTTTTAAAGTCCTGACACAAAAATGGTTCTCTTCTTTTGTAAATAGATGTTTTCAAGTTCAATGTACAGTCTGTTTGTAAACTGCATTGCTGCTTATACACAATATTTTGTATTAACAACACATTTTAGCGCTATTTATGTTATGAATGAAGACATTGTCATTGTCATCCAATCTCAGCCCTTCAAAATAAATATTCAGCAGGTAATTTCTATCCTAATGGGATTGAAACAGTAAATTCTCCATGACTTCTCTGTACTTCAAAACTATATTGAGACACTCTAGTACCCTAAAACTGATTTTGGGACCTCAACGCCAGTTCCAATCTGTTTTTAAGACCTGGTACAACAAATGTAAATTATTGTTGAAAAAGGTAGAAGAGAAATTTAAATTATTAAAAAGGTAGAAGAGAAAACCAGCAGGCCCTGGACTTCATGGGTTGAGTTGAATAACTATACAGTGTTGTCTTTCCAGTACTGAACATCTGCAAGCCGGATATCATCTAGACATAGAGGGAGCAGGACCTAAGTCTGGTGTGTCTATATTATGTGCTAGACATAAAGAATGAAGAGGCTTATCATACTGTACACCACACTTTCATTCTATCTCTTTTCTCTCTCCCCTCTCTCTCACATCTTCCGCAAGAATGAATAAGTGAATAGACATAGGAGGCGGAGAGAAGGCAAGAGACAGCGACCAGCTAGAAAACAATATGTCTTTGGTAACCCGCTGTGACAGCAAGGCTACCCGCCTTCCCCTATTTCATAAATCCTATCCTTCATATTGTCAAGCAGTGAACAAAGCGGGGAAAGCGTGGAGGAGAAAGAGGGAGGGGGAGAAGACAGCAGGGATTTAAGACTGTCGACTCTACCATCCATCCTCGTCTTCTAAACCGACTTGCTCTTATCCCGTCATTCTTTTTTTAAGTATTTTTTTGGGGTATTTTATTATCTGTTCTGACAGGATAGTTGGAAGGAGAGGCTAGACAGATAGGTATGCAAAGAGAGACAGAGAGGAAGGGCACAGACAGTCGGCTGAGCCAGGTGGCATTTTGGTCAATATATTTTAACTCAACATCAGAAAGTTTAAGTAACCAATATCGGTTCAGACTTCTATACTGCTATGCTGGTCACTGATGCCTTCACAAAAGGTGTATTTCCAAACCATTCATATACATTTACAAATGTACATATGTTGCATTCATTTACAAATTCAAAACCCTTTTGTACAGAGCGTCCCCAAAATCAAAGTGTTTTTTGGTATGGGTTCTTAGTGTCCCGGAAGGAATTAGAACATGTCAGAACATGTACATTGTGCAAAATTAGAATGCAGCATGAAAAGTATGACCCATTGTATTAATTAAATACCGGCCCTGCCTATAATTATGACTTACTATTAGTATATGCCATCGCTTCCGAGTCCCGGACACCGAACGTCTGAGCGGGATGCACACACGCGCCGCTGGGGGGGAGGACCAATGTTAGTATCTGTTTCTCTCGCTTCGTACACATTCCGCGGGGGCCCTAGGGTGGGTCGTGCACGCTGCCAATTTGCTCCTGTCTGTGACACCAGAAGGCGAGGGCAACGGTGGTGTCTGAGAGACCCTAAGGCAGACCCTAAGTTCCCCTCTGCCCTCTCCCGAAGGCAGAGGTGAACGCCAGCGGGGACGACCCTCCTCTTGTGTCAGAGCGACCCAAAGGCAATGCAAGCGGCGATCCTCCTCTCATGTCTGAGAGACCCGAAGGCAGAGGGGAACACCAGCGGGACCCTCCTCTCGTGTCTGAGAGACCCGGAGGCAATGCGAGCGGGGACCCTCCTCTCGTGTAGGAGAGAACGTAAGGCAGAGGTGAACACCAGCGGGGACCCTCCTGTCGTGTCTGAGAGACCCGAAGGCAGAGGTGAACGCCAGTGGGGACCCTCCTCTCGTGTCTGAGAAACCCGAAGGCAATGCGAGCGGCGATCCTCCTCTCGTGTCTGAGAGATCCTCAGGCAGAGGGCAACCCTCCTCTCGTGTCAGAGAGACCCTAAGGCAGAGGGGAACACCAGCGGGGACCCTCCTCTCGTGTCTGAGAGACCCTAAGGCAGAGGGCAACCCTCCTCTCCTGTCAGAGAGACCTTAAGGCAGAGGTGAACACCAGTGGGGACCCTCCTCTTGTGTCTGAGAGACCCGAAGGCAGAGGTGAACGCCAGTGGGGACCCTCCTCTCGTGTCTGAGAGACCCTAAGGCAGAGGGCAACCCTCCTCTTGTGTCAGAGAGACCCTAAGGCAGAGGGGAACACCAGCGGGGACCCTCCTCTCGTGTCTGAGAGACCCGAAGGCAATGCGAGCGGTGATCCTCTTCTTGTGTCAGAGAGACCCTAAGGCAGAGGTGAACACCAGTGGGGACCCTCCTCTCATGTCAGAGAGACCCTAAGGCAGAGGTGAACACCAGTGGAGACCCTCCTCTCGTGTCTGAGAGACCCGAAGGCAGAGGTGAACGCCAGCGGGGACCCTCCTCTCGTGTCTGAGAGACCCAAAGGCAATGCGAGCGGCGATCCTCCTCTCGTGTCTGAGAGACCCAAAGGCAATGCGAGCGGCGATCCTCCTCTCGTGTCTGAGAGACCCTAAGGCAGAGGGGAACCCCAGCGGGGACCCTCCTCTCATGTCTGGGAGACCCTAAGGCAGAGGGGAACCCTCCTCTCGTGTCAGAGAGACCCAGAGGCAATGCGAGCGGCAATCCTCCTCTCGTGTCTGAGAGACCCTAAGGCAGAGGGGAACGCCAGCGGGGACGACCCTCCTCTCGTGTCAGAGAAACCAGAAGGCAACGCGAGCGGCGTTCCTCTTCTTGTGTCTGAGAGACCCGAAGGCAGAGGGGAACACCAGCGGGGACCCTCCTCTCGTGTCAGAGAGACCCCGGGGCGAGGGGAGCGCGCGCAGGCTACCGGTGGGTCGCTACGTACCCAAGGGCCCGAGCAGGTGGAAGTTCGACGGCAGGTCTTTCTGACCCCCGGGGCTACACTAGGGCCCGGGCAGTCTGTCCGCGGGTCGGGCGGACCCTGGGGCGACACAAGGGTTAAAAATATATTCAACATTCTTTCTACGCCTCGCAGGCACATTATCCAAAATTTCATCAACAAGGTCAACATTTCGGTCAACAGTTTGCTTAGTCTCAGTCACGTTTAATACATCAGACCCAGTCTCAGACCTGGGTAGACTTAAAGTCAGTGTGTTTGTATCAAGCTCCCACTGTCGCACAACAGTCAAAAATCTTTGTAAAATGGCAGAGTATCTTTTGGCTTTCTCATGTAAATCCATATCAGGCTTCAACAGTATATTGCGAATCGATGAGTCCAAATCATTTTCAACAGATTGTCTTACATCAGTGCTAGTTGTTTTGGATTCTCGCAGTTTTTCTAACTGATGTTGTGGCACCAGAAACATTTTCTGAACATGCTCCATGTTGTTTAAACCTGTCTTGATGCAATTAGACTGGTTAAGAAGGGAACTGCAACGTTTAGTAACGGCAGAAAACCTCCAGATTGGTTGATGGTTTTTCTTTTCCTTGCGACTGAAGTGTTCTTTCTAGTGTATTTAATTTTGTATATAATTTTGTCTTTTTGTCTCTTTACTTTTCGAGCTGCGATCCTGTTAAGGCTATATTTCCGCGCCTTAGATTAAGCGTTATTTCACAAAGTGATAGAATGAGGTCGGTGGATGCTGATTCTAAAATAACTTTTCATTGACTTGCCGGTGCCTTAAATATCATCTTCAAAAGTGGTACATTTCTACTAATGTGTTAGACATGATCAAACATTCTTAGGAACGTACACGACAGGCCAATCCCCTGAAAATAACCCTGTTCTCAGACAGTAGTCTTCTGGTGTTGTAGCTTTAAAGTTAATAAGTAAATAACCAAAAGGCGGATGTGTTGCATCTTTAAAACTCTCCATGAAGAATCGAGAAAGACCGGGGTATATCTGTCTGCTTAAAATGCTAATCTGCTGATTGTCGCGGGGGTTTTTAAACAAAATGAGGTAGTTTGTGTTCAAGTTAATAGTTCTACTAGATTTGCATTTAACAAACATGTTTTGGACAAGGTAAATTGCACTCAGGTTACGGTGGTGTGAATATTGTGTGAAAACTCTCTCCATCTCCAAACTCTCTGATGCACTTTTCATTAAATCGTCAATATTAAAACGTTGTTTTTCTGAATTGGTAGCAGATTGTCATCACACAGCGATGTTGGTAGACCTTCTATAAAAGTAATCTCCCTTACCTTCAGCATTTCGTCATACAGCGTTTGCCAACATGAATGAACCCAGACGATATTTAGAATTTCTTTGGAGAAAACAACATCAGCATTATCCAGCAACATCTTCACAAAATATGTTTTACCAGAGTTACTGGGGCCACTAATGACACAGCTGAACGGGTGTTGTAGTCGTGGGTCAAAACCGCTATCTATCCTAGACTGTGGTTTAGTACCTGTAAGGCCTTGTGCTGTAATCAGGGAAGTCTTTGTTTTGTTGTAGAATGGGTAAAGACTACAGACATCGTTATACTGAATAGTCTCCCCTTCTCGAGCCGTAAACTTCAGATGAATCGCATTAGTACGACCGCCAAAAAGAGCATCCCGAGGGTCAAGGCGCTCTGGAGCATCAAAGGTTTTCAAGAAAGCTTTGACATCTGCATATGTGTTTTTAAGCTGATTCCACTTGCACTCCCATATGTATTGAACATGTATGTTGTGTTGTTCTTTCAAAGCCTCTAGCTTTGACAACCAATGCTGGTGCCTCAACCCGTACCGAATCTTTGTCACTGGATTGATGCTTGTTGAACAATGACACTTTGGGAGGGTGACTGTGCCAGAAACAACATAGAAATTCATAGACCGTGCTCAACCCATCGTGTTCTGCATATCCATCCACGCAGTAGGCACTGATTTTCACTTCACCCTTGTTCAGGGCGTGCTGTATTGATATATTCTCATCGGAGGCCACATATTCAAACCACTGGATTGAGCTGTTTGAGAATGTCTTCTGACAACGGTTGTAGTTGTCTGAGGGGACCAATGCAATGGTGTCCTTGGTGAGGAATCTTTTGCAAAAGACTTTCATGCAAGCCAAAGCAATCGTAATTGACCGGAATGGGTCAACACCACCACACTCCAGGAACTCGAGTCTGTAGCGCATACAACCCTCTCTCAAGATGACCACATCATTCACGCAGTAAGCCTTTATTTCATCCTGCATGACAAAGGGGTCTGTGGAAACAGTTGCATACCATTGCAAAAACTAATATTTTTCTTTAGCCATCATAGTATTCACACCATAGTAATGCGGTTCCGGATGGGGGCCAACATAGTTCTTATTCTCCTTGATGTTAAACTTGTAAGGAAAGTAGCCTTTTTCGAATCCTTAAAACCCATAGCACGTGGCAAGGCCGACAGCTTCATAGGTAGGAAGCAATGACTATCAATGTATCTCTGATTGAATGTGCTGTCTGTAAAAATCATGAGCTTGCTACCATTAGCAATAAGTGTCTTGCCAATACCATTGTTAGCAAGGTACTGCATCAAGATGTAACCATCAAAACCTTTAGAGTTGTGTGCTATAAATGTGTAGTCATTATATTTTGGTTGCCTAAACTTTTGGAAAAAAGCAGCAACACAACCATCTCCGGCTGAACACCACGTCTCGTTATCAAAGCTTATTGCGCACACAAAATTTGCAGTGTGTACACCATACACCGGATTGGCAATTGTCTCGAAATCATAAAATATGTAGCGCTCACTGGGGTCCTCGGGCTTGGAGGGTTTTATAAAACACTGATGATTCATTTCAACCGTCAGATCCACATTACAATTGGGGCACATGTTAGCTATAGCACCAGTCATAGACATAAGACACACCCAGAAAACCCTACAGATTCATGATGCCATAGAAGTGGTTATCGTGTAAGTATATAAGGACGGTTCTAGGGTGGGTGTCCTTGCTGTTTTGAAACTTGGTAAAGTGACCATTGTGAGGGAATTTTCTATAAACTGCATATATAATCACACGTTTTATGAATATATCAATATGCCTGCATAATCACACGTTTTAGGGAATATATTAACGAGTGATCCAAAAACACTATGAGTTCTTAGATGATGCAGCCCACGCACAAACACACAGACAGAAAGGCCTCAGAAAACATATGGCCTTGAGATTGGGGCAGTTGGTCTTGATGCTCCATAGGGGTTTACCAGTAACAGTGCAACTCAGCAGAACAGCATCCTGTGTCCAGATATTCATGGCCCTGAAATGTATGGCTTTTTGAGTTCAATGAAAGTGTGACCCCAACATGAACCATGAGATCTTCAAGTTAAGTTAAGGACACTCAGGAAGTGATGAGGGGCAAGAGGTAAACTCCACCCTAAGGGGAACTTCCAAAGAAGGATGGTCAGATGGCGTGATGGTTGGTCAGATGGTGTGATATTTGAAGATTTGGTATAAAGATACAGGGGCAAGAGATAAACCCCGCCTTAAAGGGGACTTCCAAAGGTGATGATCATATGGCGTGATGTTTGAAGATTTTGTATAAAAGCCATGGTCCTGTACTTAGAATTTGGGTGTATCTGCTGTTGAAGTCTAACACTTCCCCGAGTTGGTTTGTTGGAAAGGAGAATAAAACACCAGGAGTCAGGTCAATTACTGTATCGTATATACATTTATTACAGAAGCTTCTGGAGACAAGTGTCGCCGCACATTGTCTAAGGATCAACAGTCAAAACATCATTTTTATACTTCTACTACGCCCAAAAAGATAGAGGCGTTAACTTACAAAGCAAGTGTGTCCTTGGCCCAATCCCAGTTCTATTCCTTATAGGATAACTGCAAGTACCCCCCTTGCCCCCCTTGTGGTGTCTCTGTTGTCTGTCTGACTATGTGTGTGCGCCTCTAACCTGTGTCCTGTTTCTCAAAAGACAGACATACTAAATCTTTCTGAAGTTTTTTTTGTTTTAGTCATTGTGGACTTGGTTTTCCACGACACCATCCCGTGTTCAGTGAAACACAACAATTTTACACCCTGTCATTTCTTCAAACCGAACAATATCTGTGAATGCCATACAATTATCTAAAGCAGAGGTCTCAAACCGGTTCCACGGAGGGTCATGTGTCTGCAGGTTTTTGGGTTTTCCTTTAAATTGGTTCCCAGTTAAGACCTAAACAACCAGGTGGGGGTAGAAACGAACCATTTAGTGACCAAATTAGTCAATTAAGTACAAGGTGAGAGCGAAAACCTCAACAGTGTTGGAGCTTTACGTCGCAGGGCACCACCCTCACGGTTTTTGACAATTTGTACCACCAGTTCTAGTGATTCATCAATCATAATCTCGGCATTACTCTGCATAACACTTTCAAGTAAATTACCAAACGTGTGTTCATTATATTCATCCGCTCTCATGGTCACATGTACGGGGTCTATCAGAGATTCACCACTCAACTCAATCTGCAGACGATCACCAGGCCCGTGTACAAAGTCTGAAGCTCTAACAGTCAAAGTATCCAAGCCTGCCATAATACTTGCGTATAATGTGCCAAAATCACCAACTTCACCAGTATTTTGTAAATGTATCAACTGTCGTAATTCAACATTGTCAAATGCATTACGTTGTATAAATTTAACATCGCCATCACTGCATTGAGTTTGCATCAGAGAGCTCGAAGGAGGGTCAACTAGATCGTGTGAAAAATTGGGGCTACTAAGCTTGGGTTAACAAGCCTTGTATTTGAGGATTATTGTGTGCATCGCTGTTTAACAAAGTAATGTTTGGTTCATTTGTATTTTGGGGTGTGATCGATTGATTATGTGTAGAGGGTGTTGGCTGTTCCATGTCTGGTCTGTTGTTAGCATTATCTTTCGCCATTTCTCTAGCTGAACTTGTCAACAACGATACACTATTCAGGTTAAAATATTCTAACTCAAACACATACAGCGCAGTGTTTGATGGGTTGACGGTATTACTTTCAGCTTTCAAGCATGAAAGAAAACAATGAAACAAAAATCCCCTCATGCTGTGCAGCCACATGGTAGGGTGTCCGTACTCTGTATCATTACCGGCTGTCCTCAATCTGTTGGAGTAAAGAATGTTGTACCAAGGTTCAGCTGTATGCATAGTCAGAATTGTTAATAACACTTTAGAACAAGCCTAAACATTTCTGTAAATATTACACAAATACAAAAAAATATCTGTTTAGGTTGTGTAAGATCACAACCGCCCAGTCCAACTGAAACAGATGCCGTTCACTTGGTCAAAATACAAATAGGATTAACAAGCTTATACAGGTAATTAAAGCTGATTAACAATAATGTCAAAAGTCTACTTACCAAGATTTGAAGGCCCAAAAATTTGTTTACTAAACACGGCTGGTGTTTAACCTTTTCACGCGTGAGTTTCAAATATTCCTTACCGACCCCCCAGCGTGAGTTTTTTTGCACGTGACTTCGGTACTCTGCAGCATTTGAACTCACGCCAGCCTTTGAACAGTCACCTTGCTAGGTAAGGAACACTACATGCATTGCATTGCAAGCTTCTCTCGTTGACTCGAATTCTAAGAGCTACAAAAGTTGGTTGATTTATTACTGTAGCTAGCTAGAAAACGTCAGCTAACCGCTAGCAAACGTCAGCTGCCCGCTAGCTAACAAATCGTGACCAGTTATTCAATGCAGTGAAAATGAATAAACTATATAAAATGCATACAACGGGGAACGTAACTTCTAGAAAGTTTTTGCAATGGTTTTGATCGGTAGTAGTCGCTAATATAATTCGTTTTTGTGCATTAGTGTTGGCTGTCTGTTGGTACGTAACTAACACTTCTTGTCCCGATTTGAATGCTTTCTACCTGGTTAATATCATAGTATGGTCTTGAAACAATTACAATCAGGAAATAAAGTTATAAACACTGTTTGAGCTAAATGTGCGTAAATAATAGCGCGGTTTTACCAGCCATTGTTACGTTACTTGTAGCTAGGTATGCTAATGGTGCGTTCTAAACATGACGTTCTAATCACACCGGTGTGATCGTACGCTCCAGGGACCACTCTAGATTGATCACACTGGTGTGATCGTACGCGCCAAAGGGTTAATTCCGCTCAACCTAAACTGGAGATTTAAACAGGCAATATGAAAGACAGCTAAATATGCATGGATTACGCAATCGTAAAATTGATTTACACATTCTTAAAATGTTCAAATGTCTCGTTTGTTAGCGTTTGTAATTGCAGCACAATTCAAATAAATTACTTCAAATAAAATAACTTGTACTTACAACAGAAACGATATACTCTGCGCTAGAAACAACAGCTGACTTCTGTGGATGCTGCAGGTTTAATTACTGTCTTTATATCACAGCCGGCGCCTCCAGCAAGTCACGCCTCTTAACTTTGTCATTGGTTACATGTCATTGTTCTTCACGTTAGATAAAAACTGTGTTAGAACTATACAGGCTGCAATGATTAAAATTCAGGATAAAATGTAACTATTTAGTTCTGTTGATTGTTGACAACCAAATGTCAGCCTTGACATCGCGTCATATAATTTTATATATGAACGATAAACTAATCTGCTTATATATAAACGCTGGCGATTGTCACCATATCGGCATTCATCTGTTCAACATTTAACAAAGACCGTAATACAGCAATCAAAAATCAGATTTCAATAGTTGGTCATTGCGAGAATGCAGATACTACAGTATATATATATTTTTAACCAACGTTGCCTATTATTAAACATTTCTACCAATGTGTGGAAAACAATCTCGCGTTGATCCCCGTTGTACAATTTCAAAAGACGCCTTTACGAATGTTTTAATTACCTGAAATAACATATCCTGACCTGTCAACGATTTGCCATTGTTCATGCATATTTATACGCTACCTGGTGGGTAACTTTGTAACGTTTTGACGTATAATGCAACTTAAAAGTTAATGCTTACTTAAAACAACAATTTTTATTACAAAACTCAGCATTGCTCATACATACACATGTGCCTAAATCCATGTTTTTATTTATTACAATATTTTAAAACCCAAACTGCGACACAATCCACCTGTGTAATGTGTGGTTTGCCCTAAATAATAGCATTGCTTATGTGATGTTAGTTAGCTGTGGTGCTGTGTTGGACTACAAACTGTGAAACATGGGATGATTTTCAACCTGCATATAATACAGTTTGTAATAGTGGTTATTAAGGGACCATTACTACAGGGCAGATATTTCTTAAGGCCCATCTCTTGTTAAAATGAAAAGTGGGCTGAAACTCTCCAAATCGTAAGTCCCTTCTTTATATCTTACACAAAAAGAATGTCTCTCATGTGTAACTCTGTGCTTGTGGAAAAACACCATGTTACATGCACATTGTAAAACATGAAGTTAACATCTATTGTACCACATGGCAGTGGAACCCTGGCACCCTTTTGTTGAACACCAAACAACTTACCACTGACACAACACTTATTTATTGCCCGGGATTTAAGGCCCATTTGTTAATTAACATTCTGGAACCTTAAGGCCCATTTGTTAATTATCAAACATAACCCTCCTGTTATAACACTAGTCTGTTTTGCTCATCAGACGTTGTAAAACATCAAACACGGACACATCAATGAAATCATAAATCACAAAGTCACCGGACATGCATACGTCACTCCAGAAGTCATGCATACCTCACTCCCGGACATGCATACGTCACTCCGTACACACGTCATACAGGAAGTCCCACCCTAACATACGTCATACAGGAAGTCCCACCCTACAAACCGGATGTCCCGCCCATTCTGACACATTATACCCTACATTAACTACTGATAATTGTTAATGATTTAATATATGATCAAGAAAAGTTTAAATCGACTGATACTAGTATTGATACTAGTATAGTATTGATAGGAAGTCCAGAGTCCAGTTGCAGAGAGAGGGGCTGATCTCTAGGTCATGGAGTTTGTTGACCAGCCTAGAGGGGATGACCGTGTTGAATGCTGAGCTAATGTCTATGAACAGCATTCTCCCATAGGTGTTGGTTTTGACTTAAGGTGGGCCAGAACAGGTGCGACAGGTCGAAGGTCATTCAGGCTAGACGCAGGTGACTGCTGTGGAATCTGAGCATTAACAATTACAATATGAATGTACATTTCAGTGGAAGTGAATGTGCCTAGATAATGAGAACAACAGAAACCTTTCTGTTTAGATTATCTCTCTGTAGGTTGTGCTCTAATGACAGGAATGTTTACAATGGCCATATGGCAGGGGGGGTTGACTTCTAAAAACATGGTCTTTGCTACTCAGAAACACCTTCAATGTATATATCAGCTTGTAACCAACATTACAGTGAGAAGATAATGGAACGTTCACCGTATGACATCTGTGCTGCAATTTTCCAATAAACGTGAGCAAACTTCTCCCTCGATTTGATACGGGTTCTACATTATTTGACCACTATACGAAACTGCTTATTTCTAACACTTTGGTGCTGTGAGCCGTATGGTTGGAGATTTAGATTCTACAAAAAAACAGAGAGATAATTTTGTTGTCCTGAGACAACAAAAAACAGTTTTTTTGTTGTCCCTTGCGCACCCACAAGGGAGTCTGTCTTTGTTCTTGTTTCTTGCGAACTGCTGAATGGTTGGTGAGTGTTCAGTCTGGTCTCATCTGTGGTAATTTTACCTACACAAGCATATTCAGTTTTGAGATAAACAAACATGAAGTGAAAGCTAAATATTTTCCTCTCATTAGCTTTAATGTTGAAATTTATGATTTTGAAACCAACTGAAGTGAGGGTAGAGACCTAAAGTCATCCCCCATTGTTGATGATAAAAGTTGTGATTTAGGGTTTGGCTGACCGCCACTATTTGGAATAAATATGAATCTAAGTTTGTGAATTCCCTAAAATGTAGGAGGTTAATCAAGACACTGTGTTTTTCATGAGGTAGTTTGGCCGTTGCCTGTAAAAATGCTATATTTGTATGCTGTAGCTATGCTAATACAATTGCCCTGGTAAACCACTGTATATGGGCTGGGGTTTTTCACTCCTACAATTCAATTGCGCAGCTTATCCCCTGGGGGCCAAACAATTTAGTTAGGCATGTGCCAAGAAACTACAGGATATTCTAAATGCATGATAGCCAATTTCAAAGACCTGTTTGATGGTATTGTGGTAAAGTCAAATTTGAGAGCTGTTTAACTATGTTGTAAAATTTGTTAATGGGTTATATGGTTTATAATTCCTTCGCACAAGCGACCGTGTTGCACATTGATGTCTTTGATGGTGTTAGTGAATGTTAATGTTTTTTTTTAACTTGTTCACTTTGTTTTGATGAATATACAGGATGCAACTCCTTATCGAATGGATTATAGATCCATCCCTACTACCAATTCTCTATTTTTAATGTCTGTCCTGAAAAGATGGCCAGTGTGGGTTCAGGATGGCGCCTCCTGTAGCCGTATTTGTCCTTGTTCTGCATTCACTCATCACACTTTCCGTTGATTTAATAAAGTGAAGGCAGGGGGGATGTATGATATGATAATTGATTGTGATTGGAAAGAGTTGAGCTTAGGGCTCAAGGCAAATCAAATTGGTATTTATAAGGAGTTATGTAAAAAATTTAGTTTTTCCTGTTTGCATAGTTATAACGGAGCATTGGCATCTGTTATGTTTTTTTTTTCCATTTACAGGATGTTTTTAATTGGTTTATTTGGAGATTGTTTTGTTTGATGTAAGGTCTAACATTTTAATGGTTGAATAGAATAGATCTAACCATTTCTGATTTGGCTAAGCAAAGTCAAGTCTGACAATCTTATTCCACTGCTGGTTGCTATTGGGCAATAATATAGCACAAGGAACCAAACATCAACCAAGCCAGTTCTGGATGGAAAAGGAACTTTGACATAGCCAGGGGCCGGAGGGTGTCAGGTTTGGGGACCACACGATTTCGTCTCTGCTCTTTGCGGATGATGTTGTCGTGTTGGCCCCTAAAAACCAGGACCTTCAGCATGCACTGGGACAGTTTGCAGCAGAGTGTGAAGCGGTTGGGATGAAAATCAGTACCTCCAAATCCGAGGCCATGGTCCTCAGTCGGAAAAGGGTGGCTTGCCCTCTTCAGGTTGGTGGAGAGTTCCTGCCTCAAGTGGAGGAGTTTAAGTATCTAGGGGTCTTGTTCACGAGTGAGGGAAGGATGGAACAAGAGATTGACAGACGGATCGGTGCAGATTCTGCAGTAATGCGGTCGATGTATTGGTCTGTCTTGGTGAAGAAAGAGCTGAGCCGCAAGGCGAAGCTCTCGATTTACCGGTCAATCTACGTCCTTACTTTCACCTATGGTCATGAGCTTTGGTCATGACCGAAAGGACAAGATCCCGGATACAGGCGGCTGAAATGAGCTTTCTCCGCAGGGTGGCTGGGCGATCCCTTAGAGAGGTTAAGAAGCTTGGTCACCCGGGAGGAGCTCAGAGTAGAGCCGCTGCTCTTCCACATCGAGAGGGGTCAGCTGAGGTGGCTTGGGCATCTGTTCCGGATGCCTCCTGGACGCCTTCCCGGGAAGGTGTTCCGGGCCCGTCCCACCGGGAGGAGACCCCGGGGAAGACCTAGGACATGCTGGAGGGACTATGTCTCTCGGCTGGCCTGGGAACGCCTCGGTGTCCCCCCGGAAGGGCTAGAGGAAGTGTCTAGGGAGAGGGAAGTCTGGGCATCTCTGCTTAGACTGCTGCCCCTGCGACCCGGCCCTGGATAAGCGGAAGAAGATGGATGGATGGATGGACATTTTATGAAAACTTGTCTGAATAGGGTGTATGCTTCACTCCTATGATGGAACTTCTGAGATCCACAAGTTTTCAGGACTGATCTATTGTCTTCATTGTTGGTTGTTGACGGAACAATACCCCGTGGATGAAAGTCCGATAGACTGTTGAACCACACTAATCGTTGTTTTGTAGTTAAACTTTCAACAGATCAGGACATCACAACCCCTTTTCTGATGATACATCACATCACTGACTGGACACAGACAACTGAGTGTGCGAGTACCAGCAACATGTTCAAGAAGGACTTCTACAACCACATTGGTTGAATCTGTTTCGAATCTTCCTGATCACTCACATGGCAGAACAATGCCAGGGTCAGATCACTTGGCTTCGCACTCCATTTCTAGATGAATCGTCGACAGCGAGATGAGGAAAATCCAGAAGGACTCCACATACTACAGGTCAGAGTACCACGGGCTAGTTGACTGGAAAGGTCACATGGTCCCAACACAGTGGAAGACACTGTTGTGGTGTTTATTTTGAATTAGTGAAGTGTTGGAAACTCACTGTTCCATTACACACCTACACTGACTTGTTAGAACAATCAGGCAATTTGCTGGGTCAACATCACACTGACTGCAATAACTGATTTTGGAACTTTCATCACTGATACAAGACAAAGAAAACTGAAGACAAGAACTAAAGGACACTTAATTGGAAACTAACTTCTTTCCTTACAATCTAAGATTTTCCCAAATGAACTGATATGGTGATTTCATATATATGAAGGTTTTTTTCTCAGGTGGGAAACTCTGTACAATGACAATCCCAATATTAGACTTTGGCGTATTTTGTTATGATGCTTAATGATCTACATTATGATGGCTATCATGGTATGTTTGGACAGTGAATTGTTCCCTATTATAGGTTGTCCCTGTCAAAGGTAGATGTTTTCCCTATTTTAAAGGTAGAATCTTTCACAGGTACAACAGGATATGCATAAGTCTTTTGTATGATATTGTCGCATGGATCATGATACGGACAAGGGGGGTTTTGATTGTTCAATGGACTTTGGGGGAAATGTTTTAATCATGGTTTCATGTTTTTCGTCTGATTTTCTGCTGAACACTGTTAACACTGACAGTAGCCTATTGTTGTCAATATGTTTCTCGACCCTTATAATCTGAAGTGGGGGCGGGATTGATGACTGTCATACATTGAGTTATGTGTCAGAGTCTGGTGTGTCAATTGTTCTTGTTTATATTCATTTTCATTTGATGAACAATAGAACCTGATTGGTCAGATACTTCTATTGTTGTTTCATCTTAGTCATTTGTAACATAAGTGTATGGGCCTTTTCTTTTCATTAGGAATTTAATTGTACTTGTAATATTTTATCAAACATGTAATGTTTTTCTTTAAATGTTTGATAGGGGGAGTGTGGAATCTAAGCATTAACAATTACAATGTGAATGTACGTTTCATTGTACGTGAATGTGCCTATATAATGAGAACAACCTCTCTGTTTAGATCATCTCTCTGTAGGTTGGGATCTACTAACCACAGGAATGTTTTACATTAGCCATTTGGCATGGGGGTTACCCATTTGGCATGGGGGTTACTGTCTTGGAAACCTGATCTGCTAGGTAAACACATCCTTCAATGTATATATCAGATTTAACCAACATTACAGTGAGAAGAGAGTGACTGAGATGAGATTGAGGTTGTGTAAGGAAGACCAGGTCCGTAACCTCATGAACAAGACTTTCTAATGCTGCAATAAATAATATACTTTCTCTCTCCCTTGACAAACGTGTTTGCGATAATTATTACAACCACTATACGAAACGGCTAATTTCTAACACCTGTTTTGGGCCCAAATAAAAGACCATTTGATCAGTCACACCAGCCTTAAACACTTGGCCTTCGGACAATTCATAAAATGCAACATCCGGTATCTCAGGGTTGAAAATGTGTCCACCGATCCACCCGTCTTCCAACTTCCACTTCTGTGCTAACATTTCCTGATGTAGTTGATGAATTCGGGGTAAACTCTGCATCGGTTTCTTCGGGGCTGCCATGTTGGTCGAGTCTTTGCCGTCCATTTGTAATCTCTTGCCGACTTGCTGAGCAGCATTAAGTTTGGTAGCTTTCAACGGTGTTTCACTCAAAACGTTGATCGCTGCAAAATCCGCCATGGTTTGTAATGTGCACCTGACCAGTGGATGGGCTGTTGGGTGACAGCATCCAATGGAAGGCTGTTGCTATGCAGAATAGTTTATTTTACCCAATCAGGGGAAGGTATCTGATATTTATTTGATCAAATCATAAGGTTGCTGGGTGGGACATAAGTTTTGTTTTCTTCATTTGCTCAATCTGACTGTAGAAGAGGTTGTAGCAGTATGTCAGCTTAGCTAGCATGCTAACTTAGCATTAGCAAACGTTTTAGCATTGTGTCCTTGCATAACGCTAACTTGTCAAAAAGACAAAGAAAGGATATGTGTTTTCAACAGTTTTAGAAGTATTATTATTAGTATAAAATGGCAAAACGAAAAAATACATTTACTAAATGTAGTCATAGTCTGTTACGGTTATCAAACGCTGGATAGCTGAGTGTTGGGCAAAAATAAGACCATACAATTAAAATGTCAATATATTATAGCAGACATTCCTGATAAGTGAGGTAAAAATAATTTTTTTTAGGGTGGCACTTGCCACCCTTTGCCACCCTGCTGGTTTCGCCAGTGGGTATATGCGTTTCATACATGTCAATAAAAGGTTTTTACTATGCATTGAAATGCATATTGGGGATGTTTTTGTAAGTTATTGGATCCTAAGATCCAAAGGAGAATGAATTTGTTTGTTTTAACAAAAGAAAATAATTGAATATTAATCTAATTCGAATTTGTATCTGCAATTACAATAGCATGTTCTGTGGTTGTAGATTAACTAATATATATTCACATCTATTAGAAGACAAAATTAGTGTCCTGATGTTTCTTATGTATGCTAACATTACAGATCCATTTATTCTTATTGTATATTGATTACTGAAATTATTAGATTAACCGTTTTTGGGCAATGCTGAACATTTTACTCGTCAGAGAAGATGACCTTACTCCATTCCTCTACAGTCCAATCCTTATGTTCTTTTGCAAACTTCAGCCTGGCTCATCTTTGCTTCTCATTGACGAAGGGCTTTTTTCTAGCTTTGCACGACTTTAGCCCTGCACCTAGGAGCCTGTTTCGAACCTTCCTCGCCATGCACTTCACCCCAGCTGCTGTAGGTCACTTGATGTCATCCTTGTTGACGGTCATCCCGGTCAGCCCTCATGTCTCACTGATCTCCTCTCCCCGTACCAACCCTCACGGCCCCTCAGATCCACCTCAGCTGGTCTCCTCTCCATCCAAAAATCCAACCTCCAATCCAAATCCAAGCTCCCAGGCTCTGGAACTCCCTCCCCCAATAAATCTGCACCTCTGAGTCCCTCACCATCTTCCAGTCACACCTCAAGACCCATCTCTTCACTTCTGCCTATCCATAGCCCCACGCCCCCCTCCCTTCTCATCTGTGTCTGAATCTTGTCTTGTTTTTGTTTTGTTTTGTTCTGTTTTATAATCTACCTGCCCTGTAAAGCGACTTTGAGTCCAAAAAAAGCGCTATATAAATACAATTTATTATTATTATGTGGCAGCCAATAACTTTCTGCATGAGCTCAAGTTGGAGCCGAAACATCACACAGAGACTGAGTGAGAATAGGGATGAATACATAGATACATTTAATGAGGAAGCTGTATGCGACGCAGTGGTGTCTTGGTGCGACGAAAGCAAAGAGACTGCTGTCTAAGGATGGGTAACTTCAGTTGTCGTGTTTACATGAATCTAAACAAATCCTATGTAGCTTTAGGGATTATACGGTTGATTCACAAAGCTATCAAAAGTGGAATTGATGGTTGTCAGTATTAAATGTTTTAATAATCTGAACAAGCATATGGAAACTGTCAGGAACACATATGATGATTGGCTGCAATTGTTGTCAAACGGTGTTGTCAAAACAACTTCATGTATGAACTTCTAACATTTTCAAATGCTGATAACAAAGCCTTTAGAATTGAGCACCTGTTATGTGTGTTCATGTAAAAAAAATGTGAGTAATGATGCTGTGGATCTATATTGTATTTCTGAAATGTTTTACAGATTTTTTAATCAGCAGAACCTGAATGTGTAACTTTTCAGAAATTCTTGGATGACGTGTAAATCTGAAGACTCAAATAAAACGCTGTTAAACATGCATTACTTCTCATTATTGATCCAATGCTCTACGATGTCTGAACATGTTATGAAAAGTATTTACTGCGACCCGGCAAACCCTGGTGCTTATGTGGCTAGAGAGGGTTTGAAAAGAGCGTGCTTTAAGAAAATTGGAGGGATCTTCAAAAATGGTGAGGCAAATGACTGGCTACTCACCCAGAATCCTTCCACGCTGCACAGGCCTGTAGCTATATATATTCAAAGAAGTAGAGTTATTGTTCATGATGTAAATTCAAAATTTCAGCTGGATTTGGTTGACATGAGTGGTTATAGTGTGGAAAACCATAACATGAAATTTATGTTAACATGCATAGATGTATTAAGCAAATACACATGGATTTGGGTGCTGAGAAGTAAAGGTAAAGCGAGCATTTTAAGACATTAAAAGAAGGAATAGTTTTTTTAATTCACCTTTTGAAATGTTAATGAAGAAGTACAAATAAAACATTTTGCTACAGGAAATGATGTCGAAGCGAGTAACGTTGAGAGATTTAATAAAACAAATAACAAATGTGGAGGTATCTCACAGCTGCCAACACTCATCACTATATTGAGGTTATTCAAGATTTAGTTCATGGTTACAACCATAGCTACCATCGGTCTATTAAGATTAAGCCTGCTGACGTTTATGAAGAAAATGTTAGACTAGTTCTCAAGAACCTGTATGGTACAACAATGATGAGAAATGGTAATCAATGTTTAGGGGGCGTTTACCAAAGGCTATGAAAAAGGGTACACAGATGAATATTTTAGAATAACAGAATGCATTCCGCGGGTGCCTCCTGTATATAAAATAAAAAATTATGATGGCGATGTGATAGTTGGGACCATTTAAGAACAGGAATTACTAAAAATAATCATGCCTAAAGATAAAACTTTTAGTTCTGGATGAGAGTCTGGTGAAATGGCTTTTTTGGCTTGAGAAATTCAACAGTTGGATAGCATTGGAACAAGTCCTTGTCCTACAAACAGGATAAAAACACTAGTATTTCCAGGCCCACGTCATTTATAGCGACTGCATGGGTGACGGCAGTTTCTACATAATGCTGTTTTTTGTAACTCCTTGAGATATTTCTATCCAAACAATTTAAGTTCGACCTATACCATAACATTTGTGAAAGGTATAGGTTTGAAAGGGGATTGGGAAGTGTCTTTGATAGAATTCCAATTCCAATACATGGAAGACTTGTACATGGGGTGAAAACGCATTTGAACTACATGACTCAAAACACGACAGAACTTGGAAATATGAACTCACCACCGGTTATTACAATGACATAGGAAAACTAGTGGCAGAGATCATAGTGTATATAAAACCACATGGTGTATGGGTGGGTGGGGTATGATGAATTAAAAAATATAATGTTTCTAAAAGGCGAGCCCCATTTCATGTCCCGTTGTTGAGAACTGTACATATTGCAGGGAAAAAGAACAAGGTTGTCACATTGACATACAATAAGCCACACAAGCCGTATCTCTTAGTAAGAGTCAGTTTTATGAGAACTGTATTTAAATCAAATCTGATCAGAATCAGCTGGTTTCATTCTTAGTGGGAAAGGTGATTGCAAAATTACAATTCAGACCCGTCAAACAATCTTTTAGAATATAAGATGCAGCCTCAAAAACTCTATGACGATCCTCAAAGATATGTTGAACACTACACAACACAGGCCGGTAACGGTTTACCGAAGTATCATGGTAGCGCTGCAATTTATGGGGCTGGTCTAGGGGGCCTTTTCCGAGGGCTTTTCCAGATGGCAATACCTATTTTACTCTCAAAAGCAAAACCACATCTGAAGAATGCGGCTAAGAATATAGTTGGCGATGTTGTCAACAGTGTTATGTCACGACAAACAAAACAGCAGGATGGATCTGGATGGATGGTTATAACTCGAGGTGTTAGAAAGAGACCACCTAGTAGGAGGAGCCTACCAAAGAGTAAAAACGCAATACCCTTTAATTTCCCCCATGAATTGACAGGGGATTCTTTATATCATAGTGAGTAATTCTCAAATGCTACGTACCAGTTCACACGGTCTAGTTTTTTTGTTATAAAGCAATTTGCATAGGCATACAGTGGAGAGAACAAGTATTTGATACACTGTCGATTTTGCAGGTTTTCCCACTTACAAAGCATGTAGAAGTCTGTAATTTCTATCATAGGTACTCAACTGTGAGTGACAGAATCTAAAACAAAAACCCAGAAAATCCCATTGTATGATTTTTAAGTAATTAATTAGCATTTTATTGCATGCCATAAGTATTTGATTCATCAGAAGAGCAGAACTTAATATTCGCTACATAAACCTTGGTTTGCAATTACAGAGATCATACATTTCCTGTAGTTCTTGACCAGGTTTGCACACACTGCAGCAGGGATTTTGGCCCACTCCTCCATAAAGACCTTCACCAGATCCTTCAGGTTTCGGGGCTGTCGCTGGGCAATACAGACTTTCAGCTCCCTCCAAAGTTTTAATGGGTATTGGATTCAGGTCTGGAGACTGGCTAGGCCACTCCAGGACTTTGAGATGCTTCTTACGGAGCCACTCCTTAGTTGCCCTGACTGTGTGTTTCAGGTTGTTGTCATGCTGGAAGACCTAGCCACGACCCATCTTCAATGCTCTTCATGAGGGAAGGAGGTTGTTGGCCAAGATCTCGTGATACATGGCCCCATCCATCCTCCCCTCAATACGGTGCAGTCGTCCTGCCCCATTTGCAGAAAAGCATCCCCAAAGAATGATGTTTCCACCTTCATGCTTCACGGTTGGGATGGTGTTCTTGGGGTTGTACTCATCCTTCTTCTTCCTCCAAACACGGCGAGTGGAGTTTAGACCAAAAAGCTCTATTTTTGACTCATCAGACCACTTGACCTTCTCCCATTCCTCCTCTGGATCATCCAGATGGTCATTGGCAAACTTCAGACGGACCTGGACATGCGCTCGCTTGAGCAGGGGGACCTTGCGTGCGCTGCAGGAATTTAATCCATGACGGCATAGTGTGTTATGTTGTGGAAATTTCTTTATACAATGTATTCTTACTGATTAAAGGACTTGAGTCCCATTGTTTAGATAGGTAGAGGAATGTGGGGGATCTGGTATTTGCATAGGGGGCATCATTGACTGGTATCAGCTGATGAAATGGTTACTCTTTATCTCCTTTTCTGTATAACTCATCAGGGCATCTATTGTCTGTCCAGATACTGTAAGAACTCTTAGAATTGAAGAAGTTATTTATGGCGGGAAGGAGAGCTGTCCTTTGTGTGAAGTTTGGGTAAACACAACAGTAAACATTATGGCAGGAAGGATAAGGTGGGGGAAGACAGCATTTGACTTGTGTGATAGAACAAAGGGAATATGTTTGATTGACATGAGACAGATGGCAGCATCTTACCACACCCCTTTTTCTATGTAATAAATACTGTCGAAATGATGTTTTATTTAGAGACTATTCACTGTTACTTTGTAACCTGCGTATTCTCTCCTTGCAAGTTTATTAAAACCGTTTATTGGGCAATTGATTTCTCCTGTCTTACCTACCTTTTTCATAGAACTGTTTTGCACTTTAGAAATTGCCATCACAGTTACTAATGGTTTTCTTTGAGACTGTGGTCCCAGCTCTCTTCAGGTCATTGACCAGGTATTGCCTTGTTGTTCTGGTCTGATCCCTCACCTTCCTCTTCCATTTTCTAATAATTGCGCCAACAGTTGTTGCCTTCTTACCAAGCTGCTTGCCTATTGTCCTGTAGCCCATCCCAGCCTTCTGCAGGTCTACAATTTTATCCCTGATGTCTTTACACAGCTCTCTGGTCTTGGCCATTGTGGAGAGGTTGGAGTCTGTTTGATTGAGTCTGTGGACAGGTGTTTTTATACAGGTAACAAGTTTAAACAGGTACAGTTAATACAGGTAATGAGTGGAGAACAGGAGGGCTTCTTAAAGAAAAACTAACAGGTCTGTGAGAGCCGGAATTCTTACTGGTTGGTAGGTGATCAAATACTTATGTCATGCAATAAAATTCAAATTAATTATTTAAAAATCATACAATGTGATTTTCTGGATTTTTGTTTTAGATTCCGTCTCGCACAGTTGAAGTGTACCTATGATAAAAAATTACAGACCTCTACACACTTTGTAAGTAGGAAAACCTGCAAAATCGGCAGTGTATCAAATACTTGTTCTCCCCACTGTATTTGGCTTACAGTGTATTTGACTGCAGCCAATGGAGAGGGAGACTAAGAAAGTATTGCTGGCAATAACCTTTATTTTCCCCAGTTAATTGACACTTTATATGGATTATTTATACCCTAGTGAGTAAATATTGAATGCCATGTTCCACCACACAATGTCTATTTTTTTTGTTATAAGGCAATTTGCATAGGCCAAATTCTGGTATATAATTTTGCAATGGTGCCAATGCAGTGGGACGCTAAGAAAGTGTGGCTGGTGTAATATACTGCAGAAAACATCTGAGATGCTTTTCGAACTGGCAACATACAGCTTAGCAGGTAGGCACACTACCAACTGCTCCACACAGGGATTATGTACTTACAGGAATGAGTAACGGCCTTACCAAGGGCACTACAATATGTAATAAATGCATTTTAACGTTACAGTTAGTTTCATGTCATGCATCACAGCACTTGGGTAAATGTTAGGGTTATGGTTATGTATCACAGCACTGGGGATAAGGTTATAGTTAAGGTTTGGGTTAGAAAGAAAATCACTTGTAACATATTGACCTTGTAAGACCACTAATCACTGCCTCTAATAGAACGTTCATGTTTGGGGCAGCACACATTTCGGCCGAGCAGAAAAACACAGGTTTAAAATGTGGCCATTATGTTTTTTTTTTCTGGATTATTACTCTAACGTTACTTCAGCTAACGTAATATATCTTACAATTTTGGCTGACAAATATTACCATAAAATAATCTACGTAGTTCACTGAGATCAGTGTGGGCAGGGGAAATTCATATCTGTATGTGTATGGTCACACAAAAATAACTCTAAGGCCATAGACAAAAACAATGGCAATGGCCAACAGAGTGGTAATATAACATCTACCTTCTATTGTCCAATGTACTTACATTAACAACCTTTTAACTGATGTCATTGCCCTACCATCTTGCAATTTCTCTCTTATTCCTTACATCCCCATAGGGAGGCAATATATGAGACATCTGTACATGGACAGTCAGATCAATCAGACTACCGGTTCACCACAAATAGTGTCTATGAATGGGGTTTGCCGCTTTACTTATCTAGGTATTGTTATGGAAATTTTGAACTAAGGTGCATTTGAGAAATGTCTGTCTTTCTGTTGGCTGGTATGTAAATCTGTACTTTGATTGTGACACACATGTCTGTATAATATCAGAGGATTATTAGGTATTTGGGCCATGTCCTCCTGCCTAGAAGAAGGATGTATTCTTTGTCATCCTATACATGTATGAATGAGTTACTAGTTAAAGATGCCGAGATGGGTCTGGTGTTTGAATAGGAGACATCCTTGACCGGCACGGGTGGATTAGAGGGGTACTCGTAAATCTGTATAACCCTTTAGTGTCTCTGTTGATTATCCAGACATTGTGTCTCCTCAGGAGTTGAGAAGGATAAAGTGGGGGGACAGCCCGCCCTTTGGGTAAATGTTACACAAGACAGATGGCAACAACTTACCACACCCCTTCTAACATTTGAAATAAATACGGATTGTTCATGTATGGAGTTAGAGACTCCTCAGATGATGATGTTGGTAAGCGGTTGACGCGTCTCTCATATTTGCATAATAGTTAATAAAACTGTTAAATTGTGCCAAGAGAACTTTGTCTCTGTTTCTTACTCCTTTAAGAGTGTTGATACATGGAATTTCCATCACAATTTGGGGGCTCGTCCTCGGTTACTGATCCTGGGGTCTCCTACTCGAATCATGGCGGGTTGGCAGGGCGCCCAGCTTACATGATTTTTGGGATTCCTCAGTACAGGTACCCGGGCTTAAATTTCGAACACGGGAGGTAAGGGCACTTTAGTTTACGTTTTTTAGGGCGGATTTATACGGGGGTTAGGGCTCCTTTTTGCGTTAGGGCGCGAGTATACTAGGGGTTAGGGCTCCTTTTTGCATTCGCGCAAGTATATGTGTAAGGGCACATTTAAATTCTGCAGACAGGGCTAGGGCCTTGAACATCTCACTTACGAGCCGACGGGTTAATCGACGATGTTAGGGCTCGTTGATTGAGATGAAAGTGTTAGGGCACTTGCGTTAGGGCACTGGGAAGGGCACATTAAGTTTAAATGGTTCTGGTTGTGAGCGACGCGCTCACATGTCGTGTGATTTCTTAATAAAATAGGGTTTGTTTCGCCGTGTTTGTTTTTTGCTGCGTTTGATGTTTGGTTACTCGTTGTGGTGAGTTTTTCGGCGACGTTGTTTATGTTTCTGGTGTTAGGACGTGCACTTTTGTTTCTTTGAGTGTTATTAGGTTTTTCTGGTGACTGCCATTTTCGTTCGGTGACAGATGTGCTGCCTGCCGGACTGATTGGAGGTAGATGGACGTGGTACTGTATGGCAGTTGCGAAGGCCTAATGTGAGGTTGTTTGGAAGGCATAGGCTACGGTATGTAGAAAGTGTTGGCGGATGGAAGCTTTGGGAAAGTTGTGTGGGATGTATTGATCTTGTAGCCCTTTTTGTCCTCTCTGACCGCCCCCACCCCCCTGCTAGGACTTCTTGGAAGTTTGCGTGGTCCCAACATTTCCCTGCAATCGACGTAGCCAACCCCCGCCAGAGGCCGAACTGGCCCCCGTTCGGTTTCAATCTATGGACCTTTTCGTTGTATATGGTGGTGTTCGCTCCGCTTTGGAAGTGTTGAGCGTGTCTCCACGGGTCAAGAAAATGTCCAGAAGTGGGGAGTCTCCAGTGTTAGCAGCGAGTGAAGATCAAAGAAGACTACAGACCCGGGGTTGAGGAAGAGACTTTGCTAACAGCTACGTTTGAATTAATGAAGCTACAACTAGACATTCGACTGGACATTGGATTTGGGAAGATACCAGTGTGAATCAAGACAACGGCTGTTTAGACGTATTGTTCCCGCAAGAATAGAGACAGTTTCGGCTTCTCTTTGGCCTTGCCGTGAGCGATCCGAAGGGAGCATGCAGGGACGCTGAACCGCCTGAGGGAGGGGTGCGGACGGTCAGACAAGAGACGGACCAAAAGGGAGCATCGACCGGTGAGATCATTCCTTAATACAGCTTTCATATGCTTTAGTAAACTATGTGGTTGGTTTTTGTATGTTGGAAGTTATTTTTGAGGTGTTTTGGTTATAGCGCCTGTAGTTAGGAAAATGTCGTTGTGTTCCATGTCCTGACAACCATTCCCATGCAGCTAACCTATTGCTGGGTGATTCGTGCAGGACTTTAAACAGCTCTCTGTTGGTGGAATTGGTTTCTGTGCGCGGAATGCAAGAAGGGTTTCTCGTTTGTTTTTTGACTATAGGGGAATTGTGCCCCTATGTCTCCCCGTGCAACCTTTGTTATGGGTAGGGGAGAATGGGTCCTATGGGCTAGCGGTGAGCAGGCCTCTGGTTGGTTTCCAACCACGTAGCTAGGGCACTGATGGCTTAGGGGCTATATCTGTTGCACGTCTATGGCTACTGCTGTGCTCGGGGGACCTCGCAGATTTTGTCCAGGCTCTATGTCAACCAATTTCAGATTGTAGGAAGGAGTAGGGATTGCTCCTGTAAATTGCCAACGTTGTTGGTCAGCTTATGGTTTAAATCAGTAGTTGTACTAATTAATTTGTATGTGTGCACACGCCAATTGTCTTTGTTCTGTATGTGATTATGGCCCGAGTCCCGGGCATTTGTCAATATCTGTTTGTGGTTGACATCTAGTACATGCATTTGTCCATTTTGGTAATCCCTGTGCACGGGGGTTCTGATTGGCTGCATTGTATGTTCCTTGGTGGGATATGTGTATTTGTTCAAGGTTGTTGTTACCTTGGAAGGTTTGTTTGGTGTCCACTGGGGTGTATGCGACAATAATGTCCTAAATGTAATACATGGGATAGATTGGAAATTGGTATAATGCTGCTTCTCTAATTTGGTAAACTATGGTCTCGTAATGGGGGTTCAAATAGTGTTCTCTCTCCTTGTATGGAGTTGGATACAGACCTAGCTGAACGACAGTAGTCTCAAGATGGGGTCTCTCTTATGGGATCCTGGAATCTTGGACGATACTAGAAACTGACGTGTGCTTTCATAATCATTGATTCAGAGTTCTTAAATGTTTATTTCCTAAAATGTATCGTGCCTAACCATTAAATGAAGCTGGAACTTATCAAGGAAACCTGATCACCTTCCTCGGTAATAGCCAAGCTTATTTAATTGAATATTACGTGTAGTATGAAAAGCACTTGAATGTTATATTGCATGTTTTGATAGGCATTCGACAGCCTGTTTTGTTCTGTCATGCTTGACCATGTTTTAATAGGTATTCAAGAAATAACCTGTTTTGTTGTGCTTTTGTCATGTGTACGTATGTAATTTTGAGTCAAACATATTTATTGCGTTGATGATGATGTTAACACCGTAAGGCTTAAGGGGGATCTCACGACAATGTAGGTGGGCCTTACACAAGGCCCACCACGTGGTACCCGGCTGTTCGCTAGCACAAGTGGGTAGGTCTGAAACCTAGTGATGAATTAGAATTTGGTACAATGATTTTCTAATCTGGTAAAATAGTCTCATGGTTGTCTTACACAAGGTTAACATAGTGTTTTCGCTCTCCTTATTTATTTTATAAGTGGTAGAATGAAGAATCCACATGGTGATAGACTTGAACGTTAAGGAGACACGCTGTGTTCCATGAGGGCCGCATTTGATTCCAATATAGTCATGGCCTATGAAGAGGGTTACACAGCCAAAGCGAGTTTACTCCCCACAAAATTAGATGACCTATTTTTTAAATGCTAAATTGAGTTTGGTTAAATAATATAGTTTCTCTTATTTGTATTTATCAACGACAACTGGGATAATACTTGTGTTTTTAAAACAACGCCTAATGCTTGTTAATGGAGTTTAAATTCTAAAATGGTACATTGACTAATGAACAAATAGGGTATTGATGTAACAGTGTTTAAGGCCTACATTGAGTTTCTTTTGGATTACTGATTGTTCCTTGATTTTAGTGACTTCATGCATCTGTTTTCTGTTAACTTGCTTTTATTTTGGGGGTTTTTCCCCCAAAAAATGTTGATTGGATAAGCGATTCTTTTTACAGCAACGACTTTAGATGGGTAGAGCATTGACTCTGGACTTTTGGTTAACGAATGAGATCAGCTAAGTTGTAGGCATGACATCTTTTGCTCCAGGCAGTCTGAAGACCATGTCACGTTTTTGTGTGGGGACTTTCATTCGCTCCAGGAAGGGGGGCACACCCCCTGGGGTGGCCTTTGCACTACTGGTTCCGTTCGAGTTTTCTGCCTGTCCTCACCCGTGGTAATTTCCCCTACATTAGAATGATTCGTTTTGGGACGAAACATTAAGTGAAAGCTAAATACATTTTCCTCTCAATGGTTTTAATGTTTAACTTTATGATTTTGAAACCTACTTGTAGTAAGGGTGGAGACCTTAAGTCATCCAACATTGTTAATTGCTAGAATGAATTTGATGTCTTTGCATGACTTATACATGAAAGTAGCGATTTTTGACTGATCACCACTATTTTGAATAACATAGACATACATCTGAAGTTGAGAAAATTCCCTAGACTTTAGGAGGTAAATTGTGTCATGATGTTTGTGTGGTTTCACCTTGGTTTGGCCGTTGCCTGTGGAAAGGCTAATTTTGATACAGTAGCTTGGGAGTTGTTTCATTATGCTTACTTCACACGAGTGACCGTGTGGTACAGTGGTTTTTTATTTCCTTTATGAATGTTTTTTTTTATTTTCTTTGTGGATGTTTTTATCATTTTCACATTTTAATTTGTTAGATGTTCGCTTTGCGCCTTTTATTGACTGGCTGTTAGATTCCTCCCAACTGTCGATTTTTTTTTCATGTCCGTCCTGTAATGGTTCTGCTTTCACTTGGAGTAATTTTCCATTGACTCTGTCGTGAAAGCAGGGGGGGATTGTATGAAATGATTATCTATGATGATAAAGAGTTGAACTTAGAGTTCAAAGCGAATTAAATAGATATTTAGAGAGTTACGTTATCTATAATGATAAAGAGTTGAACTTAGAGTTCAAAGCGAATTAATAGATATTTAGAGAGTTATGTGAAGAATTTAGTTTTTCTGTTTCCAAAAGTTATAGCAGAAAATTGGCATCTGTTAAAATCAACATCCCTTCACAGTGTTTGTCTAATTGGGTTTTTTGAGAAGTTTTATACAAAATCTAACATGGTTATGGTTGAGTGGAATACATCTTACCATTTTGAAATGGTTGTATGAAATGTGTTGTTGACTTGTTTTAACTCTTTTAGAAGAGAAACAGACTTACTGGGGACATTAAAAAAAAAAGGGTATTCTAATTCAATTTCTGTCCTAGTAGACAATCATTGGAATGTTAATGGTTAACAGATGTTTCTGTGAGGTGAATGATGAGACAACATTTTTTGTTTACTATTGTCTGGCCTCAAGATAACACTACTCTGTCTTATGAGATTGGACTTATCCTTAGGTTAGTAGACCACCCCCAACTCCAGGGAGAGCTCTGGAGAGATGGGGGGGGTCATGATTTATGACAGGATTACAGAAGTGTCTTTTATGTGCTAGGATTATAGGAGACTTGGAGACATTCACACTGAGTTTCATCTTGTAGGGAAATTAGGCTAAATAACAGTTATGTTAGCTGACCTTCAAGATGGTGTGAAATGTTTTGATTTGCAATAAGGTATTTGATCCTTTATGTGAAACAATGGTGAATTTGATTGTAGTTCCGATACAACACAATCAGATGTAAATTATGTAGGTGAACTGAGAATTGTCCATGAACTACTCTTTGAGAGTGATACTTCAATGTAAGCAAACTATCTTAACTGATGAGTTATTGGAACAGTAATGAGAAATGGGAAATTGTGTTCTTCTGTTCTTTGTGTTGGTTGTTAAACCAACTATAGAAAAGAGTGGAATTGTTATTTTGCTATACTAGCAGAACAAAAGCACCAGAAATGTTTTAACGATACTGTTACTGATTACAACTGTTCTAATCTATTTGGACAAAAGAAGTAGAGAGACATAGGAAATTTTGGGTTTGAGTGTTTGATAGTGTGTGGTTCGAATGCATCAGCGAGATGCAACAAGTAAATGTAATGGACATATTTGTGATGGTGTACTGTGCAGTTGCAACTAATCTTCTCAAGGTTAATTCACACTTCAGGTACAGGACACTTGAAAGCGTTTCGGCAATAGAGAACTTGTTGGAGCCCAGAGAGAGACTGAGTTTGACTTAAAGGACAACTGTGAGGTGGGCTGAGATAAGATGGATCTCATACACACGCACACACACACAAGACTGTCCTGTCCTACAGCTACGGGTGGAGTCTACTCTGGGGCGCCGCACGTCTACAGTGATGCCGGGTTCCTGTGAGCTGGACTAATTCTGGTCCTGATGATTCTGCCATGTGATGGAGAAGGCAACCTCCTACCGAGAGGATGGAGGTGAAGGAAAGCTCCGGTTATGGACAACATTTACGGGTGTGTGGAAAGACCAACTGCACAACATCATGCCACGCTGATTGGGTCCATACCAGGTACAGCTCATCTGCTGTCCAGGTAGCTGAAAGAGGAGCCTGGGGTCGACGACACACGCTACAGGAGGGCTTCGGTGTTTAAAGGTTAGGCACAGTGAATTGAAGTCACTGAGGGAAAAGTGAATTTTCTGGTGCTAGTAACCAGTCACTTCTTACCTGGCCTTTAGCTATAGAGCCTTTAGATGAAAACTGGTCATCTTGGCGTTCACAAGGGAGAACACACAGATTCTCCTGGCCTGGCTGATAAAGCAGCTAGAAAGAAGGACAACACCTTGGAATATACATCTGACTTTTACGTTCTGTTGCACTGGCCTGCCGAAGAAATGGTTCATAACTGACTGTCTGACATTTGGAGAAGCAGACCATTTGTGATGACTTTGGAAGTACATCTAATTAGAACCATGGAGAAGACTTTTCAGTGAATCGAGTAATTGGCATGAGAGGACTTTGTAACAGTGACGGATTGAAGAATGTGTTCAGTGATAGGTGGTAACACACTCACATGTCGATGATGCATATCCCATATTGTCAATATATGTGTCACCTAAATTCATTTCCTTTGACCTATGATTTTAACATAGAAGGTTTTGTTGTACCATGTTATGATTCTGTATAATGAAAATGTGTGATCTTGGAGTTTATAGGAAGGTAATGATCTAGAAGAATGTAAATGAGTATCCAGACATTTCAGATTTGTTCCGTTCTCTAATCATTAAGGGTAATGATTTTGACTGGGTCATGTTGTTAAAGAGTACTGTTTTGTTGCATTCTCCTAATGAGTGAACTGTTTAAGGACACACATGTCTGTATAATATCAGAGGATTATTAGGTATTTGGGCCATGTCCTCCTGCCTAGAAGAAGGATGTATTCTTTGTCGTCCTATACATGTATGAATGAGTTACTAGTTAAAGATGCCGAGAGGGGTCTGGTGTTTGAATAGGAGACATCCTTGACCGGCACGGGTGGATTAGAGGGGTACTCGTAAATCTGTATAACCCTTTAGTGTCTCTGTTGATTATCCAGACATTGTGTCTCCTCAGGAGTTGAGAAGGATAAAGTGGGGGGACAGCCCGCCCTTTGGGTAAATGTTACACAAGACAGATGGCAACAACTTACCACACCCCTTCTAACATTTGAAATAAATACGGATTGTTCATGTATGGAGTTAGAGACTCCTCAGACGATTATGTTGGTAAGCGGTTGACGCGTCTCTCATATTTGCATAATAGTTAATAAAACTGTTAAATTGTGCCAAGAGAACTTTGTCTCTGTTTCTTACTCCTATAAGAGTGTTGATACATGGAATTTACATCACAGTATCTACTAACTTACTGGAACAGAATTGAGCAATTGCTAGCGAGGCTGCCAAAGCCAGTGGTGTAGTCTACGTGATACGCAGGTATACGCCGTATACCCACTAGGAAAAGTCAAGGATTTCCGTATACCCACTTACAAAAGCGCGATGATACGTAACAACATCGTTGTGACAGAACGTTCTCATTTTCATTCATAAATTCACCCCGTCTGTGTTGTGAAGCACTGACACTTGGACCTTTGAGGCTTCCGTGGAGGTGCCCTGGTTACCTATGGTTTCCTTATATACTGTATATATGTCAATGAACGTTACTAAGCAACAACAAGTTGTTTCTCGCAACTAGCTAGCTAGGTAGAGCAGAGCCAATGAAACGTAAACAGACCCAAAAAACACTATTTCAGTGTTTTAAAAAGTCCGTCCCTGAAGCTACTGCCGCGTCGGGTGACACAGCTGCCACAGATCATGACGACCGGATTACCGTTACAGAAAACCAGCCCGACAATCCAACCGCAACGTTACTGTTACCTGGTAAGTGACAGTATCATAGATATATTCTATATCTATGGACAGTATCTTATATGATGTTGTGTGTGTGTGTGTGTTTTAAAAGCATTGAAAAGGTCTTAAATTTGATAATCTCAGGCCTTAAAAGCCTTGAATTTGGTATATAAAGTCTTGGATTTTGTTACAAATGTCTTATATTGTTTGCCTTCCCTAGGATTAATTTCATACCATAACTAAATGAACTGTTACTAATGTAGGCTAATTAAAAACTGACCGGAGCGAGGACTGAGACACAAAGTAAACACGCCTCTCTGACCGGTACCGGGAGGGGGGGTTAGCTCGGTTAAACTGATCGGCGGATGTGCGGAATGTGTCGGGTGTGTCGGAGCCTGGCTGGCCACTCGGCGCCTTCAGACAAAGCTCAAGGTAACAGGCAAACGGCTTATTAGCTAGCCAAACACCGAGCGGCTCCATTAATCTGCTCTTATAACAAACCGAGCATCTGTGATCCGTGCAGGACTTCACTGTGAGCGGACTGTTTAGAGATCATGTTACCGGCAGGTAACGTTAAAGGTTCGCTGCTACTGTAGCGGAGCTGCAGGTAAACCACCAGGGCTCTCAAGTGTCACACATTGAGCGTGACAGTCAACGTAAAAAGCAAACGGGGCTCTGTGTCTGTCACACGGTCTGAGATTTACCCTATCAGCAGAGCAATCACGTAATGCACAGCAGACTATGGTGCAGGTAGATTATTTTTATAGTTTTCTTTAGGTACTTTATTTCTCTCAAAATATCACGACTCCTCCAAATCTCAGAGAACACGGATATATTTTGAATGTGCACAAAGTTTTGAACATGAGCAGAAATCTTGCTCAAAACACATCTGAAATATTACAGTCCAGGGGTGTATTAATTCATTAAAATGAATGAATTTATCATTGAGGTGAATAATTGTCATATGCACATTAAAGGAGGTTACTTCCTCAAAAAAGGTGTCACTCTTGTCCTTAAAACTTAAGAGCCCTGAGTAAATGCTGACCTGAGCTATATGTTTTCAGTGTTAAACACAGCTGCAGGTATTCATGCACAACTGTTGTTGGTGATTTACAGAGGTGGAAGATCGTGTATTGCAGTAAAAGTAAAAAAAACAGTGTTGTAGAGTTACAAATGACTTGTCAGTTACAAGTCCTGCATTCAACATTGTCCTTAAGTAATAGTACAAAAGTATTATCAAAATATACTGTAGGCTACTTAAAGTACCAAAAGTAAAAGTGCTCATTATCAGTTTAATATATCTTATTTTATTGGATTATATTATAATCCAATAAATTGTATTAAATGACTGATACTTTAAATATAACTGTTATATTAACTCGCCTTAAACTTGAGACATTAGTTAATGAGTGGCCTGTTGATACCTTGAACCTGTTATGGATGGATAATCTCTAAGGGAAGAGCATGGCTGGTTTTCTTAGTGTGTGATGTCCTGTGGTGTTCAGGTTCAGTTGCATTTTTCAAAAAGTTAAATATGTCTCATCTGTTCTCAACTTTAAGTGTTTTTCCAGGGCTTTCAATAAACGCCATCAATACTGAAGCAGTTGTCCGTGTATACTAGTTTGTATATGGAAACGTCACAGTGCTTAGTGTATGGGGTGTTGCTCTGGGACAGGCGAGTATGAGGCTGGGAGGGGAAATCACAGTATACTCACTACAAAAATATAGACTACACCACTGGCCAAAGCTATTTCATTTCATGGCATAAGAACGTATTTTGTTCTTTCATGGCAAAACAACATACTTTTTTGTTTCATTCATGAATGAAATTTATACAATTACTATCAATAAAGGCGACAATAACTTTTTCATCAAGTGAAAAGAAGAGAATTGTGGAATCTACCAGAAATAATTAATAAATGTCATTGCTTTCAATAGAATCAAACTTAGGTTTCACATGAGAGGCACTGTCTTCAACCACTAAGCCATGGCATTACACTTTTCAGCAGTCGCTAGACTCCTTTGAGGATTGGGTAAAACGGACTAACATTTCTTATTAAGTTTACCTCCACGATAGCGTCTATGAACTGTATTGCTTTTGCCACTGGCTGTTTTAACAGCTTATTAGCCAGTAATAGGCTTACTAGTATCTACTAACATCCTAGGAATAATCCTAAGAATTGGGCAATTGCTAGCAAGACTGAAGATTAACTTTTCCATGCCAGAAACAGTCGCCCGCACACAGTTTCAGTTAAGGCTTACTATAACGTTACTACTGCTGTTAAGCCAGCAAATATGTTTGTCTACCCTGACCCAAAATGCATGCACGGATGTGTACTTTGAAAATCCATCAGAAACAGTTGCAATATAGCAGTAAACGGTTTTATTTTATTTCATAATGGTTACTTCGTTTCACCTGCTGAGATACGAACTCGAGACCTATAAGTCAGCTTCTCTAAACATTAAGAAACTAAGTTATAATGAGTTATTGTGTGTAATTGAGATACAAAGTAATTATTATGTATCTCATATTATTATATTATCCCGCACCGGGAGCTAGAATACTGAAAATTATATTGGTTTTCTAAAATCGTTTTCGAAACGATAGTACACACATTGTTAACAATGTTTTCCTAACATAAGTTGAATTCAAAAGCGAAATGTTTCTAGTTACGACTTCATCAATGCTATATTTATAAAATGTTTTATAAAGAAATACACCAAGCCCACAAATAAATAAAGACTATTTGTTTAAACACTTGATTTATCATAAGAAATAATAAAATACAAAGCAGAGCTATTCATTAAGATCATAGTTTTCAAGTTTGGTATGGTAGAAAAACGCTTTTTATGACAGTTGGCGAATTTACTTGAAAACCGGCGATAGGCTGTATACTGTTGAAGTCTAACACTTCCCCGAGTTGGTTTGATGGAAAAGAGAATAACACACCAGGAGTCAGGTCAATTCCAATACTGTATATTCCGTTTATTACAGAAGCTTCTGGAGACAGAGTGCCGCCCCACAATGTCCAAAGATCAGCAGTCACACAGGTATTATTTATACTACCAATACGCCTAAAAAGCAGTGGGGGTGGAGGTAGCCAAGCATGTGTGCCATTGGTCCAGTTTATGTTCTTTACTTTGTATGTGTACATGCAGCCCAACCATCATCTTGCCCTTTGTGGTTTCTGTCTTGTCTATTCTTAATTCACCCCTGCCCAGACTGTGTGTGTGTTGTTAATCTGTCCCCCTCTATTTCCTGTTAGTCTACTCTTCCACCCCAGCAACAGCCTAAATAAGATTTCCTGTTTTCTACTTGCAACTTTCAGTTTCAGCTTATGCTACATACATTCAATCTCTTGCTAATGGTCACAACAGTTTGACCGCTTATACATTCAGTGTATCCACAATATTCTACTTTCTTTACAATTGACAGAACGTTTTACAAATACAGTACCTTATTCCCAGATAATTAAACTACTACCTTTCAAGTATTTGTTTATTTTCATCTCGTTTTGATGATGTAAATGGTAAAATAGGTGAAATTATAAAACAAAATGTAGAAACGCAATTTTTCGATTGTGTTGGACACTGTGGGTTATTATTACCCACACATTTACTCATATTAAATCTATAGCCTTCTGGCCTACAATCATCACGTAGCTTCAGTAAAGCCCAGTAAAGAAAACGCTTGCAGTGCACACAGTTTTCCTCGGTCTTCAGTGTGCACTTGCCGTTTCATTGATTTCCATTTAATAAATTAGGCTACATGAAAAGCTGAATCTTCGGTAAAACAATCAGAGAAAATAGATGGACGGATGGTAGGCTATGTTGGATATTTTTTCTTTTTCTATTTTTCTCTTAGAAAAAACAGTAATTTTCGAATTAGATTTTTTTACTAAGGCTAGTAATACTTTTTAGGAAGTAATTTAATATTTCTTTCAAAAGATTAAGAATTGTTGAGATAAATGAAGTTTAAATAACGCTGATTTAATAACCATGTATTTTTATGTTTTTGTTTTATTAAATTGTATAACAAGTATAACTTCCAAGGTTTAAAACACCATCATACTGTTGAAATTCTCACACCTTATCTCTGGGAAGAATAGGTAAAGACTGTCTTTTGTCTTACACTCAGCCACACTCACTCAGAATTTACACCTGGCTCAGTTAGAGAGACAGGATTAAAACCCAACCATTAACATACAAACGAAACCGCCGCCCATACAGCAGGAAGAAACCTGCTGTCTCCAACCCCCTGATGTTCTAGTCTAGGTTAGGACAATAGAATGTAAATTACTGTAACCTTTTTAAGATTTCACATCTGTATGCAAGAACCTGTTGATCTGTGACCAAAAATAACCCCAAAGGGGAAGAATTTAGAGCATGCCCTTCTTTCATTGGACAGCGAAAACAAAGAGATTCGTCCAACATGTCACCATGCCAACGAAGAGCAAATAAGGATGGGTTTTACTCACGAGAGTGAAAAGTAACCGCCCTGTAGCGGGAGAAACAAAACCAATGGTTAATCTTCATTCGGGGCGAATATTTGTGGAAGCTCGAGGGTTAAAACAAGTATTTGACCACTGCAGTGTATTTAATGTATTTTGACTTTTCATTTCCTATTAATAAATCTTTGTGTTAAATTTTAATTCGGACCGAAGCCTCATCCTTCTTCAGAGATTCTGATACATGTAAATTATTAACAGTATCAATCAATCAATCAAATTTATTTATAAAGCCCTTTTTACAACAGCAGTTGTCACAAAGTGCTTTACAGAGACACCCGGCCTTAAACCCCAAGGAGCAAACAACAGTAGTGTTGAATTTCAGTGGCTAGGAAAAACTCCCTAAGGTCGAATTTTAGGAAGAAACCTAGAGAGGACCCAGGCTCAGAGGGGTGACCAGTCCTCTTCTGGCTGTGCCGGGTGAGATATTACAGTTTTTTACAATCGCTATGACAGTTTTTTCAATACATTTAACAAGTTTGCTAAACTCTCCTCCATGAACTGCCACCTTAACGTGGTGGAGGGGTTTGAGTACCTGAGTGACCCTAGGAGCTATGTTGTCTGGGGCTATATGCCCCTGGTAGGGTCTCCCAAGGCAAACAGGTCCTAGGCGACGGGTCAGACTAAGAGCGGTTCAAAATACCCCTTAATGATGAATAATTATTTGAGTTCCGTGACGTCGCCCGGTATGGCGCAGCCGGGGCCCCACCCTGGAGCCAGGCCCGGGGTTGGGGCTCGCACGCGAGCGCCTGGTGGCCGGGCCTTTCCCCATGGGGCCCGGCCGGGCATAGCCCGAAGGAGCGACGTGGGGCCGCCTTCCCGTGGGCTCACCACCCACAGGAGGGACCATAAGGGGTCGGTGCGTAGAGGATCGGGCGGCAGTCGAAGGCAGGGGCCTAGGCAACCCGATCCCTGGACACGGAAACTAGCTCTAGGGACGTGGAACGTCTCCTCGCTGGCGGGGAAAGGAGCCCTGAGGTTGAGAGGTTCCGACTGGAGGTAGTCGGAATCACCTCTACGCACGGCTTGGGCTCTGGAACCACACTCCTTGAGAGAGGATGGACTCTTCACCACTCTGGAGTTGCCCATGGTGAGAGGCGGCGGGCTGGTGTGGGTTTGCTTATAGCTCCCCAGCTCTGCCGCCATGTGTTGGAGTTTACCCCGGTGAACGAGAGGGTCGTTTCCCTGCGCCTTCGGGTCGGGGATAGGTCTCTCACTGTTGTTTGTGCCTATGGGCCGAACGGCAGTGCAGAGTACCCAACCTTCTTGGAGTCTCTGGGAGGGGTGCTGGAAAGTGCTCCAACTGGGGACTCTATCGTTCTACTGGGGGACTTCAACGCCCACGTGGGCAACGACAGTGACACCTGGAGGGGTGTGATTGGGAGGAACGGCCCCCCTGATCTGAACCCGAGTGGTGTTCAGTTATTGGACTTCTGTGCTAGTCACAGTTTGTCCATAACGAACACCATGTTCAAGCATAAGGGTGTCCATCAGTGCACATGGCACCAGGACACCCTAGGCCGCAGGTCGATGATCGACTTTGTTGTCGTTTCATCTGACCTGCGGCCGTATGTCTTGGACACTCGGGTGAAGAGAGGGGCGGAGCTGTCAACTGATCACCACCTGGTGGTGAGCTGGATCCGATGGCGGGGGAGGAAGCTGGACAGACTCGGCAGGCCCAAGCGTACTGTAAGGGTCTGCTGGGAACGTCTGGCCGAGTCTCCTGTCAGAGAGATCTTTAACTCCCACCTCCGACAGAGCTTCGACTGGATCCCGAGGGAGGCTGGAGATATTGAGTCCGAGTGGACCATGTTCTCCACCGCCATTGTCGAAGCGGCCGTTCGGAGCTGTGGACGTAAGGTCTCCGGTGCCTGTCGAGGCGGCAATCCCCGAACCCGGTGGTGGACACCGGAAGTAAGGGATGCCGTCAAGCTGAAGAAGGAGTCCTATCAGGCCTGGTTGGCTTGTGGGACTCCTGAGGCAGCTGACGGGTACCGACAGGCCAAGCGGACTGCAGCCCAGGTGGTTGTGGAGGCAAAAACTCGGGCCTGGGAGGAGTTCGGTGAGGCCATGGAGAAGGACTATCGGCTGGCCTCGAAGAGATTCTGGCAAACCGTCCGGCGCCTCAGGAGAGGGAAACAGTGCCCTACCAACGCTGTTTACAGTAGAGGTGGCCAGCTGTTGACCTCAACTGGGGATGTCGTCGGGCGGTGGAAGGAGTACTTCGAGGATCTCCTCAATCCCGCCGTCACATCTTCCATTGAGGAAGCAGAGGATGAGGGCTCAGAGGTGGACTCGTCCATCACCCGGGCTGAAGTCACTGAGGTGGTCAAGAAACTCCTCGGTGGCAAGGCACCGGGGGTGGATGAGATCCGCCCTGAGTACCTCAAGTCTCTGGATGTTGTGGGGCTGTCTTGGTTGACACGCCTGTGCAACATCGCGTGGCGGTCGGGGACAGTGCCTTTGGGATGGCAGACCGGGGTGGTGGTCCCTCTTTTTAAGAAGGGGGACCGGAGGGTGTGTTCCAACTACAGGGGGATCACACTTCTCAGCCTCCCCGGGAAAGTCTATGCCAGGGTTCTGGAGAGGAGAATACGGCCGATAGTAGAACCTCGGATTCAGGAGGAACAGTGTGGTTTTCGTCCGGGCCGTGGAACACTGGACCAGCTCTATACCCTCTACGGGGTGTTGGAGGGTTCATGGGAGTTTGCCCAACCAATCCACATGTGTTTTGTGGATTTGGAGAAGGCATTCGACTGTGTCCCTCGCGGCATCCTGTGGAGAGTGCTTCGGGAATATGGGGTCCTGGGTCCTTTGCTAAGGGCTGTCAGGTCCCTGTACGACCGAAGCAGGAGCTTGGTCCGCATTGCCGGCAGTAAGTCAGACTTGTTCCCAGTGCATGTTGGACTCCGGCAGGGCTGCCCTTTGTCACCGGTTCTGTTCATAATTTTTATGGACAGAATTTCTAGACGCAGCCAGGGGCCGGAGGGTGTCAGGTTTGGGGACCACACGATTTCGTCTCTGCTCTTTGCGGATGATGTTGTCGTGTTGGCCTCTTCAAACCAGGACCTTCAGCATGCGCTGGGACGGTTTGCAGCCGAGTGTGAAGCGGTGGGGATGAGAATCAGTACCTCCAAATCTGAGGCCATGGTCCTCAGTCGGAAAAGGGTGGCTTGCTCACTTCAGGTTGGTGGAGAGTGCCTGCCTCAAGTGGAGGAGTTTAAGTATCTAGGGGTCTTGTTCACGAGTGAGGGAAGGATGGAACGGGAGATTGACAGACGGATCGGTGCAGCTTCTGCAGTAATGCGGTCGATGTATCGGTCTGTCGTGGTGAAGAAAGAGCTGAGCCGCAAGGCGAAGCTCTCGATTTACCGGTCAATCTACGTTCCTACTCTCACCTATGGTCATGAGCTTTGGGTCATGACCGAAAGGACAAGATCCCGGATACAGGCGGCCGAAATGAGCTTTCTCCGCAGGGTGGCTGGGCGTTCCCTTAGAGATAGGGTGAGAAGCTCGGTCACCCGGGAGGAGCTCGGAGTAGAGCCGCTGCTCCTCCACATCGAGAGGGGTCAGCTGAGGTGGCTTGGGCATCTGTTTCGGATGCCTCCGGAACGCCTTCCAGGGAAGGTGTTCCGGTCCCGTCCCACCGGGAGGAGACCCCGGGGAAGACCTAGGACACGCTGGAGGGACTATGTCTCCCGGCTGGCCTGGGAACGCCTCGGTGTCCCCCCGGAAGAGCTGGAGGAAGTGTCTGGGGAGAGGGAAGTCTGGGCATCCCTGCTTAGACTGCTGCCCCCGCGACCCGGCCCCGGATGAAGCGGAAGAAGATGATGATGATGATGAAGTTTGCTAAACTCTTAGCGCACCAACACACCTAAAACACACAATTGGCAAAACGGTTAATTTCACGCTAAAAATCACACATTGTAAACTAAACTCCAAAACTAATTTACAAAATACAATAATACACTAACACAATACACTATGTCTAACAAAACACTGCAAACATGTTTCAAAATCAAATAATTATTCAAAACACTAACACATGTTCTCTTCCAACAGGAACATTTAGTCAATCATAACACAATGACAAAAAAAACACTGTCATCAGCTGAAATTACAGAAACTGCATTATTTTATGCATCAGGTCTGCCCTTATACAATAGACAGTATATTGTATTGATCATAGATTGTGTTTTGCACTGCAGTTTCTTTTGATGCCTCTCTACATTTTTGTTTTGTTGGGTTTAGTAAATGCATGCATTTTGTTTCTTTTGCTGCAGAAATTCAATACAAAAAATGAATGACCATCTTAGAGTAGCTTTATAGAATGTACAGTTTATGAAAAAAAAAAAGACAGAGACATAATTGCTGCAGTAAAGACTTTATTTGTAAAAGGACATTGCTGCAAGATATACAAACAGAAAAAGCACTGGAAAAATAATAACAAAAACAAAGTAATCTGCCCGGTCTTCTGCATTTGGCCACATGTTCTCATCCTCTACCTTGCCCCACTCCTCTCCCTTGTCCTTGCCCCAATCCTCTCCCTTGTCCTTGCCCCACTCCTCTCCCTTGTCCTTGCCCCACTCCTCTCCCTTGTCCTTGCCCCACTCCTCTCCCTTGTCCTTGCCCCACTCCTCTCCCTTGTCCTTGCCCCACTCCTCTCCCTTGTCCTTGTCCCACTCCTCTCCCTTGTCCTTGTCATTGTCCCACTCCTCTCCCTTGTCCTTGTCCCACTCCTCTCCCTTGTCCTTGTCCTTGTCCCACTCCTCTCCCTTGTCCTTGTCCCACTCCTCTCCCTTGTCCTTGTCCCACTCCTCTCCCTTGTCCTTGTCCTTGTCCCACTCCTCTCCCTTGTCCTTGTCCTTGTCCCAGTCCTCTCCCTTGTCCTGGTACTTGTCTTCCTCTCCGTCGTGCAGGCATTTTTTTCTTTCTTTCTTTCTTTCTTTCTTTCTTTCTTTCTTTGTGTTGCTCCATATTGTTCCTTTTCCACACAATATCAGCCCAAAGAGTACTCTTTTAGAACATATGATCATGCGATTGAAAGAACCTCAACACCTGAGTGTGCTTCCTAGATGGGAATCAGCTGTGATTTATATATTTGCATAACTTCAATAAGCTGTTTCTCATTAGCAATGGAATAAGATACAGGGAATATATTTGTGTTTCAATTCACAATATAAACAGCTGTTTACCTTGACTTTAGCCTGTAAGGTTAGGTTTAGAACATGGTGTTATCTGTTCTGACATACAGTGTGAAAGCATTTGTAAATTTGACTGTAAAATTACATTGTTTTGGTCTTGGTTGAGCTTGTGTGTAAAAGAAGTTCAAGCATTTTAAATTTGTGTTAACTGTATGCATTTTGTGTCAAAGCAACAAGAAATGTGTTAATTGTATAGCCTACAAAGATGGATGTTGTGCTAGCCGTGTTAAGAGTTTAGGAAACTTGTTAAATGTATTGAAAAAACTGTCATAGCGATTGTAAAAAACTGTAAGAGTCCAATTGGAATAATAAATACATTTCTCTGGGCTAAATCCAGAGTCTATTTGAATTTAGACTAGGTCAGAAGTATGACCAGGTGGACAAGGACAGGGACAGCAACGGGCCCCCCAAACCAGGTAATCCGCAGGTGTGGACCAGGACCTCATCTCCTTCTAAAATGTTAAACTGGAGGAAACTGAGAAAAGTTAGTAGTACATCCCTCATATCCCCCAGCACAATAATATAGCAGCGTAACACCTTGGAACTGAGATGGGGGGGTCCGGTGACACTGTGGCCCTACCCGGGGGAGGCCCCGGACAGGGCCCAACAGGCAGGAAATCAATCCAACCACATTGCCAGGCATCAACAAAAGGGACACCCATCAACCGCAACCCCCCTGAATGAGGGTATGTAGATTTTTCAAATCAATTGCATTGATAAATAAATAAGTCACACTACGACCAGGTACATTAGGCCGTTTTTGTACATTTATGGTCGCTACTTTCCCTAAATGCGTTGATTGACACTATCTGCTCGCCCTCACAATAATATAAGTGCCATAGTGTAGTTCGCTCTACCACAAATCCCCATGTGGATCTTTCCTGGATCACCTCCCTCCCATTGGCGAAAAATCTATTTAGAACTCCAAGCGATGTTACAAGTTTCAACGTTTATTTGTCAAATGCACCGAGCAACACAGCGTGATCCTGAACAATTACATTTGTGTGACATGTCACCCAACAACTATGTAGTGAGAGTTAAGAAAAATATATAAGCAAAAATATGGCCAGACCAAAAAATAAAGCAACACTCACGAGAGTAGGCAATACTGTTTACAATCCTACATTTTAGTTGCTCCTCCCTCCAACTCCATGATCACAGGAAAGACAAATTGCTCAAGGGCAACTGTGGTTTCATCAGTAAAAATCATTGAATTTTTCATGACCTTCCATCCATGCCTGTGCCTGCAGCACACAAAGTTCTTTGTGTGTTTTACAAATCAATGGATCCAAACTGCAGTCAGAACAGAGAACACAAATGGTTCTGTACATTTGGTTCAAATATTCTATACATTTTTGTAATAAATACTATAGTTATATTTAATATTACATCAGTAGTTAGTACCCAGTAACATTTAAGCCTGAACAAAAAAATTCTTACCAAGCTTTCCCATAACTCTTCTCAAGTTCCTTCGATTTTCTTCTTATTGTGATAACAGCAATGTTGATGTTATACCATGATGAAAGCAGATCCTTAATCTCCTATGTGGATCGCTCATCATTTTCACTCATTAGGAAATCAATGGCTTGAATGGTCTTGCTGGAAATAGAATACAAAAGTTACAGTTGTGCTCAAAATGTGAATCTTTTATGTCATAACAGAATGAGACAATCATAAAACAAAGAAAAAAATTAAATGACCCCTGTTCAAAAGTCTGCATACCCTTAGTTCTTAATGTTGTGTATTGCCCCCTTTAGCATCAGTGATAGTGTGCCTGTATTTCTCCTGAGGTTACCTGTGGGTTTTTCTATCCTGAACAATTCTTCTGGCAGTTTGGGCTGAAATCTTTCTTGGTCTACCTGACCTTGGCTTGGTATTGATAGATATTGAGGATGAAAAGTAATTGAGTTAAGCTACACAATGAATGAGAGTACTAATTATCTCTGTACGAAGGACACTAGGTAGGAAATGTGACACCCCATTATTGATGGGTCCCAACCACCCTGTCCATACCACCTGCTAGGCCCCTTAGTGCCAATTGGGCATCGTTTAAATGCCACGGCCTACCTGAGCATTGTTTCTGACCATGTCCATCCCTTTATGACCACCATGTACCCATCCTCTGATGGCTACTTCCAGCAGGATAATGCACCATGTCACAAAGCTTGAATCCTTTCAAATTGGTTTCTTGAACATGACAATGAGTTCACTGTACTGAAATGGCCCCCACAGTCACCAGATCTCAACCCAATAGAGCATCTTTGGGATGTGGTGGAATGGGAGCTTCATGCCCTGGATGTGCATCCCACAAATCTCCATCAACTGCAAGATGCTATCCTATCAATATGGGCCAACATTGCTAAAGAATGCTTTCAGCACCTTGTTGAATCAATGCCATGCAGAATTAAGGCAGTTCTGAAGGCGAAAGGGGGTCAAACACAGTATTAGTATGGTGTTCCTAATAATCCTTTAGGTGAGTGTATGTTATAATTTGGTTTTAGTCAAAAGATTGGGATTATATTTTAATGTGAAATTATGATAAATAGAGGTGAAAACAGCCAAAAGCGAGTTTATCCCCTACATTTATTTTATAGGCTAAACTGGTTTTAGTTAACTATGAAAAATTTTATATGTATTTTTTTGTGTGTGTTTCTCTAGTTACTGAGATGAGCTATGTGTTTTAAAGAATAAGTTAGAGATGTGTCTCAGTTCTAAAAAGGTTGACTGACAAAAATAGTCTCACCCTTGGTTCAGAGAGCAGCCAAGGGGGGAGGAGTGTTTGAGCCAATCCCCCCACACACTGCCCTGGGGTAGAAGAAGACAGACTTAATTGGGTGGTCATATCTGTTTTTGGTTTAGTCATGATCTTTATGAATGTTTTGGAATTTCCACAATAACATTAAGTTAGTGTGTAGGTCTGGGAGCACTCTTTACAACTTCAAAAGCATTGGTGCTAGGGCTCAGAATTTAAATCTTTGGTTAACATATAATATTAATTAAGTTGAAGAAAAATAACGTCTTACAACAGACATGGTCAAAATGTGCATTCAAGTTATAATTAAGTGTTTGGCTGACCGACACTATTTAAGAATAAAATTGCTAAATAAAACAGAGTTGGACAATTTTCCTACAATTTAGGAGGTTAATCAAGATATGTTTGTGTTTCTCATAAGGTAGTTGGGCCATAACCTTTAAAAATGCTAAATTTAAGTTCTGATAATACAGGTGGCTGCACTAGATGACACATTACAACCTGTGCTGGAGTTTTTCTCCAATAGTAGGTAACAGATTCCCCTAGAGGGCAATTTGTTTATTTAGTTGGGTATGTGCCACCAAACTACAGGAGTTTATAAAAACATGATAGCCAATTTCATTGACCTAATTCCGAAGTGTGTTAAAAATTGAGAGCTGTTTAGCATTAAAACAAATATGTCGATAGGTTATATGGTTTATAAATCCTACACACCATGCTACACATTTGATGTCTTTGATTGTGTTTGTTTTCAGCATGTTGATTTTGAAGATTTTTTTTAATGAATTTACAGTATGCAACACCTTCTTGAATGGATTCCAGGTCCATCCCTATTACCAATTCTCGATTTTTCCATGTTTGTGCTGTAATGATGGCCAGTGTGGGTTCAGAAGGTGCCTCCTGTGGCCATATTTGTCATTTTTCTGCTTTCACTCATGGTGTCACTTTCAATTGACTTAATGTAGTGAAAGAATGGGGGTTGTATTACGTGATAATTGATTATGATTGGAAAGAGTTGAGCTTATTGGTAGCTTATTGGTACTTATAAAGAGTTACATGGAAAAAAATAATTCTGTTTGCATAGTTATAACAGAGCATTGTTATGTTTTACATCTTCCATTCTTAGGATTTGTTATAAAAAAAATTGTTTTGTTTGATGTAAGGTCTAACATTTTAATGGTTGAATAGCATAGATGTAACCATTTTTGATTTGGCTAAGCAAAGTCAAGTCTGACAACGGAATCTAATTCTACTATCAGGTGCTATCGGACATAAAAATAGCACATTTAATGAAACATCAGCCAAGCCAGTTCTGGATGGAAAATTAACTTTGACATAGACTTTTATGGAAACTTGTATGAATGGGGTGTATGCTTCACTCTAATGATGGAACTTCTGAGAGCCACAAGTTTTCAGGACTGATCTATTGTCTTCATTGTTGGGAGTTGACAGAACAATACCCAGTGGATGAAAATCCAATGGACTGTTGAACTACACTAATCATTGTTTTGCAGTTATACATTCAACAGATTGGGACATCACAACCCCTTTTTCTGATGATACAGATTACTGACTGGATACAGAAAACTGAGTGTGTGAGTAACAACATGTTTAAAAATTGACTGGTGTTTTGATATTATGTTTGTTCATTCCTCACAAGGCGTGTAGAGGACTACATTTGATCACTACCCCAACATTGGTAATTGATACTTGTCTTTTTGTGAAGTTGCGTAAATACAACAACTATCCTGATATGTTTAATAGTGCCATATTCCTTTTTTTTTTTTTTAATACTTTCTTTTTTTTTATTTGACAAAAAAAAAAAATAATAATAATAAAAAGGGGAGCAGACAGACAGACCAAGGGACATCAGGCAAAATCATCATGATTAACAAAATTGTCCAACATCATGTGAAAACAAGAAAAGAAAAAACAATAAATAAAGAAGGGCTTATACGTCTCAATTTGTATTAAGATAAGATATCCATTTTTCCCAATACATTTCACATTTCTTTTGGGCATGTCTTAGAGCAAAAGTCAAATGTTCCATAAGATACATTTCTCTAACTATTTCTATCCATTCAGCATTTCTTAGCCATTTCTTAGTTATTGCTTTCTTGCTACCTGCTAAAAGTATTTGTAACAAATATCTATCTACCTTTCTCAGCTCTGTAGGTAGATTTCCTAAATATATAACACTGAAATTAAACTCGAGCTCTGAGCCGACTATTGACTTTATTGCCCTTACCACCTCTATCCAATACAAAGAAATAATAGGGCATTCCCAAAAGATATGAAAGTGACCAGCAGACGTATTACCACACATTCTCCAACACTGACCATGTTCAGAGTTGTTACTCTTATATTAGGGGTTATAAAGAATCTTAAAGTATTTTTCCAGGTGAATTCCCTCCACAGACCTGAGCTGGAAGTGGTAGATTGTGTCCTACATATATTCAACCAGTCATCTTCGCTTATCTTTATGTTAGCTTCTTTCTCCCACCTCCTTTTTACATACATTGTTGAAAGTCCCCTGTCGAACTGTAGGCATGAATATAACCTGGAAATCAGTTTTCTGTTAGTATTACCCTTATATGCATCAACGAATACTCTAATCAGGTAATTTCCCTTCTCTCCAGTAGTTTTTATGTGTTTATCAAAGTGGTGTCTCAGTTGAAGGTATCTGAAAAAATCTTCCTTCCCTAAATTGTAAGTATCTATGAGTTTTTTGAAAGTATGCAAACCGTCAGTGGAGGATATTATACAGTATGAAGTGATACCTGAATTGGTCCAATGTTTGAATCTACCGTCCAGTCCAGCTGGTGCAAATTCTGTATCATATTTAATCCAGCATAATATTCGTGCATTTCTTTCAAATTCCTTATTTTTAAGTAGTTTGTGCCAGATTTTAAGAGGGACTGCTATCCAGTTATTAAAATTTTTCAGAAGTTTTTTCAGGAGAGTTTTTTCACCCAGTATAGACTGGAGAGGTATGCTTATTTGATTTTTCTCTAGGTCCTTCCATTTTGCATCACACAAGGGGTCACACCAACAGACCAGAGAACGTAACTGCGCTGCTCTATAATAATCTTCCAAGCATGGTAGAGCCATACCACCTTTGTCCTTGGGGAGTTGTAATGTTTGAAATTTAATTCTTGGTTTTTGTTTTCCCCAAATAAAAGATGAGATAGTTCTATTCCAATCATTGAATTGCTTGAGGGGCACTTCAACGGGCAATGATTGAAAAAGAAAAAGCAGCCTGGGTAGTATATTCATCTTTATAGCGTCTATTCTGTTGTACATATTCATTGGTAATAATGACCAATGGTTTAAATCTGCTCTAATATCAGCTGTTATAGGAATGTAATTGTGGTCATAAATGGCCGAGACCTCTTTCGGTATTTGTACCCCTAAATATTTAATTGAATTACTTTTCCATTTAAATTGACAGATTTTATAAATATTTTCTTGTGGTTCGTAATTGAAAGTAAGTGTTTGAGTTTTATGTAGGTTTAGTTTATAGCCGGAATACGAACCAAATTCTATAAGAAGAGATAGTAATTTAGGCAAACTTGCATTAGGACTGGTAAGTGTCACAAGTATGTCATCTGCATATGCGCATATCTTATGTTGTGTGTCTCCTATTACTACCCCTGTTATATCATTGTCTTCTCTAATTGCCTGTGTCAGAGGCTCTATGAAGAGGGCGAATAGAGTGGGACTAAGGGGGCAACCCTGTCGACATCCCCTTTCAAGAACTATTGTTTTAGATAAGTCCCCATTTATTTTTATTCTAGCCGTAGGAGAAGAGTATAGGGATTTCAAACATCCAATTACCTGTTAATTAAACCCGAATCTGCTAAGGACCAAATATAAATATTCCCATCTGACGGAGTCAAAAGCCTTTTCGGCATCGAGACTTATAACTACGGATTCCATATCATTGTTTCTCATATGGTCAATGAGGTGGAGAGCCCGTCTCACATTATCCTGGGTTTGCCTGTTTTTTACAAAACCTGTCTGATCTGTGTCTATTAAATCCGGGATTATGTTTTCCAATTGTTTTGCAAGTATTGACGCATATAATCTATGTTTAAAACTGATATAGGTCTATAAGAGCCGCATTCTGTTTTGTTTTTACCCGTTTTAGGAATCACTGAGATTACGGCTTGTCTCCAGGACAATGGGGTATCACCACCTCCCAGAACATAATTAAAACATTCCTTTAGCATTGGTGTTATTGTTTCCCGGAGGGTTTTATACCATTCTGATGGGTACCCGTCTGCACCTGGCATTTTATTTGTTTTTAATCTTGATATTGCCTTGTTTATCTCATCATCTGTTATCTCCTGAGTTATTAATTTGTTTTGCTCTGTCCCTATAGATGGTAAGTCTAAAGAACTTAGAAAGGATGATATGACGGCTGACTCAGTTGTTCGAGGTTGAGAATATAATTTTGTGTAGTACGTTTCAAAGGCATTCTGTATGTTTTCCAAATTATGATACATCTCATTGGTCCTGGGGTCCCTTACTTTATGTATAAATCTCTCAGCCTGCTGTTTACGTATTCTCCATGCTAGCAATTTTTTAGATTTAGGGCCATTTTCATAAAAATTTTGTTTAATTAGTTTAGCTCTCTTCTCTACTTGATTTTCATATATGTTGTTTAAGGTATGTTTAGTGTCCATTATGTCATTTAGAACACTAGGGTCATCATACTCCATATGTTTATTTTCTAGTGATTTTAATTTCCCAATCAGGTCTTTAATTTGTTTCTCTTTTTCCTTTTTCTTCTGGGCCGACCACATCTTGAGTCTACCTCTAATAACAGCTTTTGCCGCATCCCATAATGTGCTTGGAGACACTGCTCCATTGTCATTATGGGTCATATAATCTTTAAACTCTATCTTTAGATACTTTTGACACTGAGGGTCATTCAGAAGACTAGTATTTAGTCTCCACAAAGTCTCTTTGGGCTTGTTGTCTAAATGTAAAGTTAAGTATACCCCTGCGTGGTCGGAGACGTCTTTTATCCCTATATCACAATTTATAATCCTATGTCTATCTAAATTTAGCATAAAAAAATAATCAATTCTTGAATATGCAGAGTGGGGATGAGAAAAAAAGGTAAATTGTTTATTATATGGATGCAGTTCTCTCCATATATCTATCATTCCAATTTCTTTAAGCAATTTTTTAACATAAAGCACTTCAGGTCTTATATTTTTTGTTATATTTGAGGAGTCCAAGGATGGCTGTAGCTGGATGTTCCAGTCCCCCCCACAAATCAATACACCTGATGTTTCCGTAGAGATCACATTAAAAACTTTCTTGATCAGCTGTTTATCATGTCCGGGTGGTCTATAGACATTCATTATTGTAACTTCTTTATGGTCAATAAAACCTTTGACCAATAAGTATCGCCCTTCTTGGTCAGAAATTTGTGAGGAGAACTGGAAATTTACCTTATTTGAAATTAGTATAGCGACCCCCCTTGCACTTCCTCTTTCAAAGGAGGAGTAATATGAATTTTTGAAACCCAATTTCCGCAACTTTTCATGTTCAATATTCGAAAGATGTGTTTCTTGCCAAAATATGATATCTTGTTTTTCTCTTTTCATTTTGGCTATTACTTTACTTCTTTTAATAGGATTATGTAATCCGTTTACATTAAGTGTGATTATTCTATATTTTTGATGATGCATTTCAGTCATTATGAAAGTCAAAATGTTTACCTAGATGTTTAAGCATCCCTAGAAGGCCTGAACTAATGAACTTCTGTCTGTAAAACAAAATGAAACTTAACACATAAACACAAACGCTTAATATTAATGACTTCCATCTCTGAAGTATGGGTTCTACTTCCAAAACTAGAGGGGAATCCCTACATCTAGGAGGGGCCCCTCTACACGCGGACCAAAATCTCTGACTAAATAAAATCAGAGCCGTCCACATAGAGAAAGAAAAAAGACAACAAAATAAATAACTTCCCAGATGTGGTCAGTTTCAATTTCTCGAACTTACATGAATAGGAAAGTTCGCCTGGTCTCATATTACCTCCTGGAAATACGGATCCATAAGACAGGATACGCTAACGTTATACTCTTACCGAGCAGTCTTTTCAAGAGTTACTCAGTCATTAATGCCACCTTTGTTGCGTCGAAATCCCTTTAGTTTCTCCTGGATATGTTTCATGCGTGCATCCCGGTGACGACGCGATGTATCACCTGCCGTTTCCCAGGAAGGTTGCTTCCGTCTCGTCGCGGGTGTAGTACGGTCTTCAGCCGGGGTCCCGGTCCCGCTGCTCGGCATCAATCCCCTTTTTTTCAGATCATCCATCGCCTCTGATGCGCTGTTGTAGATAACTGCACCGGTATCAAGATGTTATTTTTTTTCCAAGCGTTGCGGAGGACCAGCTCTTTGGTTTTATACTCCAGGAAATAGACCACTATAGACCTTGGGTTAGCACCTTGTGGTGGTTTGGCTCCAAGGGATCGGTGACAGCGTTGTATAGTGAGGGTGACATCGGGGAGGGACAGCTCCGTTTTAAAGAATGTCTCTAAGAACTCCTGTATCTTGTCACCCTCTGTCCCCTCTGGGATCCCATGGATGCGTATGTTGTTTCTGCGCGAACGCGACTCCCAAGTCTGTCAGCCGAGCTTGTAATTTGTCTTGGAGCTCTAAAGTGTGGGAGAGCAACTCACTGTTTTCAGCACCCTGCTCCTCCATGTCAGCAACTCTCTGCTCTGTCTCCGCGACTCTGTCGGTTATTTCTTTTAAATCCGTGACAATAGTACTTAGTTTCTGGCTAACTTCTTCCCTAAAGTCCACCAGTTCCTTCTTTAGTGGCCCCAATGTATCGATAAATTCTTTTTTCAGGTCCAAACGGATCGCTTTTATCTCGGCAATGATGTTAGCCTGGATAGCGTCCATAACGTTAACATTACCCTTGTGGTCAGCTTGCTTGCTAGCGCCGTCGACTGTGTCTGCACTTTCATTCGAGGATTTATCGTCCATCTTCGTATTCTGTTGCGATCTTCCTTTTTTCATTCTCTTGTTTCCCCCTCTCATGCTATAAAAGCCAACGTTTCCTGTCTGGATTACCAGTATTTATTTCGGGGGAGTAAGACCGTCTGGGAGCTCAAAACTTATGCTGCCGACCGCGTCCGCGCCATACCGGAAGTCGCCATATTCCTTTTCAAAGGTATAAACTGTCTGTTCTGCCCTTTATCTCAAACACCTTGCTTGAGTATGCAGTCAGATAAGACAACAGACACAGGGATTGTTTCCAAGTTTTACTGTTGTCCTAGGAATAACGTAAAACTGTAAAAATACAAAATACAGAATCTTAAATGTACAGAGTCAATTACATCTTCGCATAAGCACAACAAAGGCTTTTCTTTTACATTGCATATAATTAGCATCAACTATATCAGAAACAGACTGTGCATTCACGCAAAGAAAACTAAAGCTACATCTGAAATATAAGATATAACAATCAAATATGCATAGAAATTATAATGTAGCAACATCTACATACCGAAAGTGCCTTCAAAACAACTCAAATGAAGGAGCAATAGTAGCCATGAACATAGACATCATATATAAAGGCTAGACGTCTCATGGCGGAGTCACTTCCGGCATCACCGGTGGCCATCTTGTCACAGGCAGGCTTCCTGGCGTGCTCTGTGGTACCTGATGTAAGGTGAGTGATCAGCACTAACACAAATACTCTTATCTCGCTGAAACCTTGACGGATTTACAAATGGTTTGGTTTCTTACAAACGTTATTAACGTGGCTATAATTCTGAATGCTTGAAAATGTTGAAATTGCAGCTTTACTTTTCTAAAAACGTCTAAATCGTGCAGCATAGTTGGATCATGGCTACTTGCGCAAGTTATCAAGGCAGATATCACAAACGAGCTGTTTGATTATAGAGGTTTTACTGACACCTATAACGATTTTATGACAACTAATCTTTTGTCTAAATTACAATATTTGTGGATGTGGTTGTAGTTATTTGCTGGCTAATAACAATAAGCTTTGAGTGGGACCTATGGCAGCTAACGTTACAGTTTAGCTGCTAACCAGCAAAGTTGCACATGCTTTTCAATCCGGTTGGTTCCTGTGCTGCTTGAAGGACAGCAATATGTCCTGACCTACAGGTTCAGCCAGGACCACTTAGATCTTCTCTTAAACTCCATCAGAGCATCTGGTAGGGTTCATAATTTATATTTACCAGCTGCAACACTAAGTGACACAGTGTCAGCAAATGCTTGTATTGTTTTCAGTTTGTCGGTCCATGTTTTTTTTACTTTTGGTAACATGTTTTCTGAAGCCATACACCCTAAGACATACACAATACCTGGAAGTGTCACAAACCATTTTGAGTATTTAGAAAAATGCCTGTATTTGACTATTTGTTTGCAGAACTTATCATCACTGATACAGTCTGAATTGTATGATAATGTCATTCAACCTATTTTATGTGGAAAGATCATTCAGGGGTGGCTAGTTCTAATTAGTCTTTTTGTAAAAATGTTTTAAGCATAAAACATTTTAAAGCATGTATTGAATATCTGTGTACTATACTTGTATCTTTTTTTATTTATTAGGGGTTCAAGCACGAAGTGCTGAAACCCTATTGTTATTGTACAGATTTTTATTATTATTCTTCTGCCGTAAAACGCATCGTGCAGCCCAAACCGTAAGAGCTGGAGCTTTGAAACTTTGGCATATGGTAGTACAAAAATCGAGGAGAGGTTATCAAAATATGAGCCCGATTGGCCCATAGGTGGCGCTATAGCGACCTAAAGTGCAAAAGTGGTCATAACTCCTAGACCGTATGTCATAGACTCAAGTGTCTTATATCCCTGTAATCCTTGGCTCAAGACGATTTCATTTCCGCCATGATAGATTTTCCGCCATTTTGAATTTTGTCAAAAACCTACTTTTGCGAACTACTCCCTGGATTTTCGCCCGATCGGAACCAAACCAGTGTAGAAATGTTCTATGGAGTCTGAAAATCAATAATTATCAAAAAAAAGTTTAAATTTCGATTCATGGTCGCTAGGGGGCGCAAAATTAAAGTTGTGGGAGGCGCCTATTTTACTAAAAAGGCTATAACTCAAGAAGTAGTTAAGTAAACTTCACCAACCTTGGTATACATGTGTTAGAAGTCAGTCTGAGGTCACAGTAAAAAAACTGCGTCTATTGGCCACATGGTGGCGCTATAATACGAAACATAATACGAAAAACGTATAGACACCTGACCGTTTGTCCAAATTACTTGAAATTTGGTATGCAGTGTCTTTGCCCAAGGGGCCATGTATGCCTAAGAGGATATTGGTGTATCTCAAAAAACATGGCCGCCATTGGCCAATGAGATTTGAGCACCTATTAAACCAGGTTGACATAATCTGATCAGAACGAAACTTGGTGGGCATGTTTGGCACAAGGTCCTAGAGGTCTGTAAGAATTTTGAAAGAAATCGGCCACTAGTTGGCGCTAACGAGTTTTAAGGCTCTCTAATCACGTGTTGTTACAAATTTCGTCAAAAAATGCATATCACTTGATAGATCTCCTCATGCTGAAAAACTTTGCCTCAAGAACCACTACTGTCAATCAAACTGTTCATTTAATATTCGCGAATATGTTAAAAACCTACTTTCGCGAACTAGTACCTGGACTTTCGGCCTTTCAGAACCAATTCGGTCTACGATGATTCTCTGGACTCTCTAGATCAATAATTATCAAAAAAAATAATTTTCGATTTTTTTCCATTTGCCTGGCTGTAACAGGATAATTTATTCAAGTGGCAGGACAAAATACACTCAAAAGCCAATAAATCCCATAGAAAAACCCCAAACTTCACAAAAATAGATGAGCATATGTGTCATAACATAGTGAAGAAGCATGCAGAGTTTTGTGGAGATCAGACAATAGGTGCAACTATAACTGTCAAAAAGCTTTGAAAAACATACATTTCCAATGCTACAATGCCTGTATTGGCTGTGAATGGACTTTTCCATTTATTATTTCAGTGGTTAAATGCTTGCTAAATAAAACGTCATGTCTTTTGATGTTTGGGTGCTTAAAGGCCTTAACAGCTTGAACCCCGATAAATGCTGCTTGCAGCTTTAATTATTATTATTATTTTTTAAACGATGGCTGGAATAACAACCCTAATGCCAGCCAGTTCAAGTACATCTTTAGGATGTAAAGCTGATGGCCCAGTGTGGGGTTGTTAAACCATGCAGAGGCAATGTGATGGCACAGGGTGACACAGAGTCCCTACCAGCTGTCATCAACACCTCTACAAGCCTGTCAGCTGAAGATGTGTCCTCTGCAGCAGTAGGAGAAGATCTTCCATCCCCGTTTGCTGACATTCCTGCCCTAGTACATGATCACAGCTACCTTCCCGTCCACTTTGATGGTCTTGTGGACAACGGTCTCATGTACATTTCAGGTGAAGGCTAACTGAAAGTTGATTTTTCCCTATAACCAAAAGTGCCAATAGTCACAATCTGGGGAAAAACAATCTCACGATTGTCCAAAAAGAGAAGTGTTCCCTTAATTTCCCCATGCTTATTAATGATTATTGCTATAAGTTATGATATTACTAACTCAAATTTCAGGATTTGTTGTGTGACAGGCTCTGAAGAAGCTGTCGTGTGATGTCTGCCGTGCCAGCCTGGTGACAGATGCCGCATCTGCCATTAAGGACCAGAGCTACCACCTGCTGACTTTAAAAAACAATGGAGGTCTGGTGATTCCATCAGAGGGAACCGTGAGGGTCGTCAGGGCAGCACAGTGGGTCGTTCGGCAGTCATCAGGCAGTACCAGACGATCACAGCCCATCAAACTGCTTGAGGTTGTTTACATTGTCTGAAAAAGGATCGGTTCAGAGGATGTTTGTGTTGGGATAGACAGCCACCACTATAGGCTGTTAAAAATAATTATGTCCCTGTTTTTGAAGTTAAGGCTGCACCACATCGCCAGAATTACAATCCTCAGCTTACAGAGCAACAACATGCAACAAAAACCTAATAAAACTGTCCTTTTCAAAGGGCATTAGCCCAAGGTATGTGTTTTCAAGGTACTGTCCTCTTTTACTTCAACAGTAGTGTAGTTCTCTCTACAGCATTTCTTTTTTGGATATTTGTAAAGGGGAATCATGTACCTATTTTTTTTGTTGTGTGCAAATAAATGTCACTTTTGTAATAGTTTACAACTAGAGACCATATTTTTTGTAGTCATTCTATATCAGAACCCCTGGCATACAATCCAAATGGTCTACAAGTAACATCAGTGTTACCTTTCATTTGATTTCATTTCATTATGCTTCTACACAAAGAGGTTGCCACACAGTATGCATTTTATTGTCAGCATTTTGTCTGACAAAGTTCTATGCGGAGTTCCTATAGGCATGACCATACCTTGGCAAATAATGGTCTAAAGTACTCAATTTCATTCTATATTGATCTGCTTTTGCACACAGCTTCACAAGACCTGGTGCTAGGGCTCAGTTGTGTTTCTAAAGTCATATCAAGTGACCCAGAGGGCTGAAATGTGGTCAGTTCAGAGATGCTTGTTATCCGGCAGAAAGAAAAAACGTAGTAATTAAAATTATTTTATAATAATTTTATTATAATAGTACAAAAGTGTATATGTCTTGTTGCCATTCTGTAGCCTATTTATTGATTTAACATAAATACCTTGTGTTTGTATATTCATTACACCTATCTGGTTCTGTTCAAGGATATTTTCATATGGAAGTCCATGTTTTTAATGGTTAATATGTATGCATAACTTCATCTCTGACGTTTATAAAAAACCAAACCGTTTGAAAATCGGTAGAAAAATGTGAAAGTTATGTTTATTTAAAAAGTACATGCACCATAAAACACAATGTTACGAGTGAGCGAGCGGCCTGTGGCAAGATGGCCGCCATGTGCGGACGTCGACCTCCATTGGCCAAAAGCGCGGACAAAGTATCTAGCCTTTATATATGATGTCTATGGCCATGACTGCATGCTCTTCTTTGTTGCTGGGCTCACATTTGTGATGTCATCATATATGGACCCTAACAACATTATATGCAATACCCAACTTTGAACAGAAGGGGTCGCTTTACTAACTTTTGTATCAAATAAATGCAGAATGTTTATATAGAACAACACACTCCCCGTCTGGTATTCAGGGAATACCAAACCTTCCAACTTGAGTTTAAACCTGAACGGTCTATTTCGAATCTTCATGAAGGGGGAGTACTATCTCATTAATATGTCTCAAACAGTTTGGGTCCATCTTTCCCAATGATTTTTAATGACTTTTCGAACTTGCCCATCTTGGCCGGTGTAAGTTTCCGTTATGATGCCCAGGGGCCAATCGTTCCGTTTTGACTGAGAGTCCTTGAGCAGAACTATGCATCCTTTGGAAATGTTGGGCTGTTGGTGTTGCCCTTTTCGTCGATGCTGTAGGGTTGAAAGGTACTGTTTACGCCATCTGTCCCAGAAAGTGTTTGCGAGGCTTTGCACTGTACGCCACTGTTGTTTGTACAGGTCAGGCTTTCCAGTCCCCAGGTGGAACTGAGCTAGAACCAGTCTTTTGGGTAAGTAATGTGGCAGGTGTTAGGATGAAAGGATCAGTTGGATCAGTAGACACGGGTATCAGGGGTCTGTTGTTTATAATGGCAGTAACTTCAGCCATGAAGGTGGAGAGTACCTTGTGTGTGAGTTTGGAGGATGCCATCTGAAGAAGCATGGTGTCCAAGATCCTACGGGCAATCCCAATCATCCTTTCCCATGCACCGCCCATGTGCGACGAGTGCGGAGGGTAGAAATTCCATATGCATCCTTGATCTGACAGGAATTGTTTCACCGCCTTTTCATCAACATTGGAAGGAATTTGAAGGTCTTTACAAGCTCCAATAAAATTGGTCCCTCTATCAGAACGAATCCCTTTCACTGGACCCCGGATTGCCAGAAACCTCCTTAAAGCATTTATGAAACTAGAGGTATCTAGGGACTCGATCACTTCTATGTGAATGGCTCTGACACTCAGACATGTGAACAGCACCGCCCATCTCTTGCTTTCTGCATAGCCACCTCTTGTCCTACGAGCAGATACTGACCAGGGGCCAAACACGTCTAATCCCACATGTGTGAAGGGAGGCTCTATGCTGAGTCTGTCGGCGGGCAGATCTGCCATCTTTTGAGTCTCACAGCCCCTCCTGAGTCTGCGGCAAACAACACAGAAATGGATAAGACTGTTCACACGTCCTTTGCCTCCTATTATCCAGTCGCAGGCAGATCTTATCGCTCCCTCTGTGAAGTGACGACCCTGATGATGCGTTTGCTCATGAAAGTGTCATGTTAGGAGTAATGCTACATGATTCCTACCCAGTATGATGAGGGGTCTCTTTTCTTCAGAGCCTAGATCTGCTTTGGCCAGGCGACCTCCGACCCTCAACAGTCCGCTTTGATCAATGAAGGGATCTAGTTTTTCAAGTGTGCTTGTTTTGGGAAGTGGTTTGTTTTGTTTGAGGCTCTGCAACTCTTCAGCAAAAGTTTCCTGTTGTACTGTTCGTAGGACAACTTCTGCGCCCTGATGTATTATGTCAGCACTAAGAGGAAGTTTGCAACTGTGCCATCCTTTGCATGCCTGAGGGGTGTCGTTTTGACCCTGCTTATAAGAGCGTGCAATATGAATCAGCCTTCCAACAGCTCGGATCAGACTGCTCCAGTCCGAAAAGTGTTCGAAGCGATTTGAGACCGTGGTATGCAACACTTACTTGTGGACGAACTTCTGAATCTTGATCAGGATCAACAAGTGCGAAGGGTTCTCTAGGGAAAATCTCTGTTTTTGGACGATGCAAGAATGCTGGACCGCTGAACCAGATAGTGTCCTGCAATTTGTTTGTAAATATTGGTCGTGTTGCAACGTCAGCAGGATTATGCTCTGAGCTCACATAGTGCCATTGTTCTGGATTAGTGCTTGTCCGGATTCTCTGTACACGATTGCTTACATAGACATGAAATCTACGTTTTTCGTTGTAGATACAGCCGAGGACCACTCTACTATCTGTGTAAAATGTGATCTCATCGAATTTGACAGCAATCTCTACAATTACGGTTTCCATCATGTTTACAGCTAAGACAGCCGCACAGAGTTCCAGACGAGGTATAGTGTGCTCTGGTTGTGGCACTAGCCTTGCTTTGCCTGTGATGAACCCCATATGACAGCTATCATTTGAATCAACTGTTTTGAGGTAAGCAACTGCTGCGATTACTCGCTCAGAAGCGTCTGAAAAAACACATAGCTCCTTGAACTTGGCACTTGACGATGATGTGGGCCCATAACTTCTTGGGACTTGTACATGTTGCAGTTCTTGCAGAGAATCTCTCCACTCCTCCCACACCTTTTGTTTGTTCTCGGGTAAGGGCGCATCCCAGTCAGCAGCATTCTCAGTTAGCTCTCTCAACAGTACTTTGCCATGAACCGTGATGGGGGCCACAAATCCTAGTGGGTCATACAAACTGTTTATAACCAACAGCACTCCACACCTAGTGAAAGGCCTTCTATCCTTTTGGACGTGGAAGTTGAAGCAGTCTGTGTCTAGATTCCAAAGCAAGCCAAGACTGTGTTGTGTAGGAAGTGAGCTAACACCTGAATCCAGTTCTTTCATTGAATTGGCATAATCCTTCGATGGGAACGCTCCCATAACTCCCTTGCTGTTTGAAGCCAGTTTATGCAACTTCAAGTTAGATCCAGCCATCATGGCCTGTGTTCTTTTTAATAGGTCGATTGCCATCTCTGCAGAGGGTAAGGACTTCAGTCCATCATCCATATAAAAGTCTTGCTCCACGAACTGTAGGGCGTCTTGACCGAATTCCTCTTGACCTTATTGAGCTGCACAACTAAGACAGTAAATGGCCACTGCTGGAGAGGGACTGTTCCTAAATACGTGTACCTTCATACGGTATTCCGTGACCTTGTTCTCTGGGTTATTTTCATGAAACCAGAGGAACCTGAGGTGGTTCCTGTCGGCAGATCGAACCTTAAAGCAGTGGAACATTTGTTGTATGTCTACCATGAAGGCAACAGGCTCTTTGCGAAATTGCATGAGGACACCAAGGAGACAGTTGTTGAGGTCAGGACCCGTCAAGAGAACCTTGTTTAGTGATGCACCTTTGCATTGAGCGCTCAAGTCAAAGACCACTCGGATCTGGGATGGCTTTTTTGGATGGTACACAGGAAAAGAAGGTAGGTACCAACACTGTTCATTGGGACCAACTGAAGGAGCTATTTCTGCATGATCATTTTGGAATAGCCTCTCCATAAAGGCTACAAAGTCCTTTTCCATCTCAGGCTCCTTCCTGAATGACTGTAGAAGTGAATTGAAGCGTTCTACAGCTTGTGGACAATTGTTTGGAAGGTATTGTCTTGGCTGCTTGAATGGGAGTGGTGCAACCCATGAATTTCTTTCGTCTTTATAGACTTCTCTGTCCATGATCTGCAGAAAGAGTCTGTCCTCCATAGACGGAGCTGTTCTCTTGTCATCTTTTGTTCTCTGAAATACATCCCATTTTACTAGTCTTTGAGTCCGCTTATTGATAAGGGACTTGGTGAGTGACTCACTTTGGTATCTATCCTTTACAGTGTAGTTGGACATGGGTGACATGGGTGAAAATATGTAGACTGACCGTTCTCCATAATGTTGGTGTGGTAAGTTTAGATGTAAGTAGGTTTATGAACTTTCCCGAGGCACACGTTTTTGATGGCCCATTCACTTGCCTGTGGGATTTGTGGACTCTGATCATGTCTCTGCCTAACAGGAGAAGAATGGGAACATGATGATCAGGCTCTGGAATGTATCTTGCAAGATACATTCTACTTCTGGAGTGGGGATTTGAGAGCGATTGTCTGGAATTTCATTACACTCAAGTAGCACTGGTAAAGGTAAGACTAAGCTTCCATCAAAGGATTCCACTTGAAAGCCTCGTGCTAGCCTGCCTTCTGTTTCGACTGTTCCTGCGCATGTTTTGAGTGTGTAGGCTGCATTACACTCTGTAATGCCAAACAGATCGAAGAGCTCTGATCTTGCTGGTGATCTGTAGCTTTGATCATCTAGTATCACATACGTTTTGACTGCCTTTTCTGGTTGGGTTTCAGGAAATACTTTCGCGAGACATACCTTGCGTGGAAGTTGACTGTCTCCGCATACCTCTGTACAAGCGGAGGAAACCTCAGATTCCACAGGTACATCCTCACTCACTTTGTGATCCTCTGCTGTCGGGAATTGTGGTTCTTTAGTCCATGGTGCTGGGCCTAGATGGAGTGCAGCCCTGTGGGTAACGCTGCCACATTCTGAACACTTAACATCCTGATCACAGTTCTTTGCCATGTGGGATATGGAGCTGCAACATTTAAAGCATATGCCTTGTTGTTTGAGCAATGATTTCCTCTCTTCTATAGGTTTCGTCCTGAATCCTCTACATCTGGACAGAGGCTGAAGCTTATTGTGTAGAAAGCACTGTTTTGCTGGATTTACCTTATTTTTTAGTTTGCTGGCAGCTGATGATTTCTCAGAGGAGACCTGTGTCTTGTGTGTGATGACAGATCTGGGAAAAACAGGTTTGTTTAACTGTCTGTTTGGTTTGCGAGTTTCTTCTTGTACAGCTGTGAGAAGGAAACTTGGATCATTGCGCATTTTAGCTTGCTGACACACAAAGTATACTAAGAACTTAAAGGGTGGAAAGGAAACTCTGCAGTCCTCTTTGTACTTTGATCCCACCATGAGCAACTTCTCTTGTAAGCTGAATGGCAATTTCTGAATTATCGGGTTTACTCCCCGTGGTGTGTCTAGATAGGAAAGACCCATTAGATCACCATCCTGCTTAGCTGCTTGGATCTCCATGAGCAAATCTCCCAGCTTGCGCAGTCTGTGACTGTCTCTGTTTGCTATTTTCGGGAAGCTCTCCAGTTTAGCGAATAGAGCATTTTCTACCATTTCTGTCCCAAATCAGTCTGAGCCCTTGTAAAGGATGCACAGCTCTGATCCGTTTTGCATGCTCAGCTGACTCACACCCCAGCCATTTTACTAAGAAGTCCATCTCCTCGCTAAGTGAGAGGTTAAGGTCTTTAGTGGCATTTATGAAGGATACTCTCCATGCTCTGAAAGTCTCTAGATGATCATTAAAATGCATAAGGCCGGTAGACACTAATTCACGTCTTGCAATAAACTTGACAACATCAGACATTTGATTATTTGCATACGGATTACCTCAATACTGTCCAGCTGGTAAAGGTGTAGCTGACTGAGTCTGATAATAGTTGAGTGGCACCCTTCTGTTTCCGCCTTTTTTTTCACTGTCTGGAAATGGTGCAGGTAGTGGGTGGTGCACATCTCGAGGTGACCTGAAGCACACCTCGTGCTGAGCCGTGCTTGTAAACCGTTCATCCTTGGATTGCGAAATGGTAGAGAACTGCACACTCTCTGCATTGACGGGCTGAGACTGTGGTGGTATGGCATAAAACACACGCTGGCCCTCCTGCTGCAAGTAGGATTCACTAGTCTGTGGTTGTTGCACTTCTTAAGCGTTTATGCATCCGTTATCATAAAACAGCCCAGCCAGCACTGGCATTTGTGAATCTACAGCGCTATCCGCTTGTTTCGATAAGTAAGCCTGTGTGCGTTCTGTTGTATCTTCTAGAAGTAGGTCTATTACACTCATATTCCCTCTGCTTTCTTGCTCTGCAGCTGTTTCTAAAGCCTCTGCCTTCGCTTGTATGGCTGCAGCTCTTTTTTCCAGCCTTAAAGTCTCTAGTGGTGCCTCGAGCTGTGAATTTTTAAGTTCACTTTTTTCTTAGCAAATGCTATTTCTGCTTTAGCCGCTTCAGCATCTGCTCTAGCATTGCAGCAGCTGTGGTTACAGCCGATGAGCCTTGTGAACGGCATGATGAACTAGATGCTTGCCTCCGTGATCCAGACTTGGAGCTTGACTTAGACATCGTAGAAGGAAGATCACCTTGGCTAGCTTGCTCCCCGCCGTGGAGTTAGATACTAGAAGTTGGTCACTGAAGATTTTTGTTTTACTGTTCTGCCATTTATCTCAAATGCCTTGCTTGAGTATGCAGTCAGATAACGCCTCCCAAAGACAACAGACACAGGGATTGTTTCCAAGGTTTACTGTTGTCCTAGGAATAACGTAAAACTGTAAAAATACAAAATACAGAATCTTAAATGTATCTTCACATAAGCACAACAAAGGCTTTTCCTTTACATTGCATATAATTAGCATCAACTATATCAGAAACAGACTGTGCATTCACACAGCAAAGAAAACTAAAGTTACATCTGAAATATAAGATATAACAATCATATATTCATAGAAATTATAATGTAGCAACCGAAAGTGCCTTCAAAACAACTCAAATAAAGGAGCAATAGTAGCCATGACCGCATGCTCTTCTTTGTTGCTGGGCTCACATTTGTGATGTCATCATATAAGGACCCTAACAACATTATATGCAATACCCAACTTTCAACAGAAGGGGTCGCTTTACTAACTTTTGTATCAAATAAATGCAGAATGATCATATAGAACAGCACACTGGCCCTCATTTATCAAATGTGCGTACACCATATTTCCAGCGTACACCTGGCGTACACCCAAAACCACGGTGACTTTGAGATTTATCAATATGGACGTTGGCGTACGGCACTCTCAAATCCTACGCCAGCTCAGGTGGTGGTGTACGCATGTTTTGAGTTAGTGAGGAAATGCGCAGGAAAAAAAATCCTAACGCACTGACAAACTAAAAGATATGATGTATTATGACCCACTGTAAATAAAAAACAACATAATTACAAACTTCAGTGTTTATTTTTGTGCAACATGGACTTCAATGTTTAATTTGTGTGACTTTACTAAAGCATTTGATTTATATGTATTCCTTCAGATGCGAGCCTGTGCGCTTTACATGACGTTTCAGGGTTAGGCCCGGCAGTTGCGCGCGGACTGGGTTCAGTAATAAAAGGCATTTAATGACCAAAATTCAGACTGACAAAATAATAAAAATGACATTCTTCTTTTAAATAATAATAATAGAAATTATAATAATAATAATGACATTCTTCTTCTAAATAACAATAAACATTATTAATAAATATCATAAAATAATAAGACTAATATTACAAATTGTTATGCAATTATTAATGTGAATGAATGGTACTCCACATCACATCATCATCTTTTATTCCGCTTTTTAAACTGCCAAATAAAACAATTTTCTTTCTTTCTACCTCCCTGGTGATCGTCTCAATCTCCACGTCAGAGAAGTTTCTCTTTTTTGCCGTCTTCCGTGTGTCCATGGCGTAAAATGAGGGCGTGGGGGAAGCGGAGACTTGAATATATAGGGGCGTGTTATTCTAATGACGATCGTTTTCAGCCGCGGCATTTATCAAGGGCAGGTATTGCGTACACCTGGATTTTAAAGGTACGCACAGCTTCATAAATCAGGCGGTGAGAGGAGTGTAAGCAAAATCTTACGCCAACATATACGCCCGTTTCTACGCAAGAATGATAAATGAGGGACACTGTCACTAGTACATTCATTGGAGTTGAGTGCTGTGTTACGTTCAGGATGTGTTGGGTCATTAGTATGATGTTGATGCATGACTCATGATATGGACAAGGGGGGACTTTGATTCTTTAGAGGGTTTATTGGGAATAAACTATGCCTATGTGTCCTGGCATAAAAGACTGTTAACTTAGTAATAATTGGAGAACAGTGATGGCGATGTTAGAGTTATACCATGTACTGCGTTTGACAATGTTGAGTTATGACAGTTGATACATTTACAAAATACTGGTGAAGTTGGTGATTATGGCACATTCTATGCAAGTATTATGGCAGGCTTGGATACTTTGATTGTTAGAGCTTCAGACTTTGTACACGGGCCTGGTGATCGTCTGCAGATTGAGTTGATTGGTGAATCTCTGATAGCCCCCGTACATGTGACCATGAGAGCGGATTAATATAATGAACACACTTTTGGTAATTTACTTGAAAGTGTTATGCAGAGTAATGCTGAGATTATGATTGATGAATCACTAAAGCTGGTGGTACAAATTGTCAAACGCATTACGTTGTATAACTCTAACATCGCCATCACTGCACTGAGTTTGCATCAGAGAGCTTGAAGGAGAGTCAACTACATCATGTGAAAAATGGGGGCTACTAAGCTCGGTTAACAAACCTTGCATCTGAGGATTATTGTGTACATCGGTGTGTAACAAAGTAATGGTTGGTTCATTTGTATTTTGGGGTGTGGTCGGTTGATTGTGTATAGAGGTTGTTGGCTGTTCCGTGTCTGGTTTGTTGTTAGCATCATCTTTCACCATTTCTCTAGCTTATCGTGTAAATAATGAGCCACTTAAAGGTTAAAATATTCTAACTCAAACATACATTTACATACATCACAGTTTTGATGAGTTGACGGTTAAATGTGTATTACCTCAAGCTTTCAAGCATGAAAGAAAACAATGAAACAAAAATCCCCTCATGCTGTGCAGCCACAAGGTAGGGTGTCCGTAACTGAATCCATTATGGTAATGTACTCTGTATTATCACCGAGTTGTCCTCAATCTGTTGGTTGGTAGGTAAATAGAGTACAAAGACAAAAAATTTCTGTAAATAATTAAACTTATACAATAAGTATCTGCTCAGGTTGTGTAAGATCACAACCGCCCAGTCCAACTGACACAGATGCTGATCACTTGGTCTAAATACAAAGAGAATTAACAAGTGTATGCAGGTAATTAAAGCTGATTAACAATAATGTCAAAAGTCTACTTACCAAGATTTGATTGCCCAAAAATGTGTTTATCAAAAACAGCTGGTGTTTAATTCCGCGCAACCTAAACCGGAGATTTAAACAGGCCATATGAAAGACAACTAAAAATGCATGGATTGCGCAAACATAAAACTGATTTACACATTGTTAAAAAGTTCAAATGTGTCGTTTGTTAGCGTTTGTAATTGCAACACAATTCACATGAATTACTTAAAAATAAAATAACTTGTACTTACAATGTAAACGACATACTCCGCGCTCGAAACAACAGCTAAATTCTGTGGATGCAGCGGGGTTTAATACTGTTTTTACATCGCAGCCTGGGCGCCTCCAGCAGGTCACGCCTCTTAACTTTGTCATTGGTTACAGGTCATCGTTCTTCACGTTAGATTAAAATATACAGGCTACAATAAATAAAATGCTGGATAAAACTTAACTATTTAGTTCTGATGATTGTTGACGTTTGACAACCAAATATATTGACACTTCCTGTCCGGTAGAAACGCTGTTCTGGTTAGTTATCACGGCTCAGCAGTAACATCACATCATATAATTGTATATATTAACAACAAACTCATGCGGTTACATATAAACGCTGGCTATTGTCACCAAATCGCCATTAATCTGTTCTACATTTAACTGTCAAGGTTCCTGTGCGGACCCAGAAGCAGACAATCCGGCAGGGGATGGAAGCCAAGTCCTCTCCTAAATGCTGTGATAGATTGCAGATCAGGAACCGGTGCGAGAGTGGATAATGAATGTCGGGTGGGGAACACCCCTCCCCCGCCTCGTTGCCCGGACAACCAGAACACAACACAAGGACAGACATGGAACAGACACACTGTCACGGTCGTGGGGTGAGAAGGACACAGGCGCAGAGTAGAGTTGGTGAAGATAATCCATGTTTAATGCAAAATAAAGAAGGACTCCAACAAAACAAAAGGCAGCAACCAGTGACGTGGGTATTCCTTACACAGGATAAACAAAACCAAAATGAACCACGCCTTGGGGCCTACAAACTAAACTTAAATAGGGTCCCCAATTGGAGGCAATAACTAACACCTGCCTCCAATTGGGGAAACCAAAAAAAGGAGTAGAGGTGGCTAAAGGCCACCTCCTGTCCTGTCCTGGCTATGCCCCGAGTCCAGCGCAGAGATGGCTAGGGGCACAGCCAGGACGTGACACACACATACCAACAAACAACGACGGAAACAACATGTACATCGAACAAACAAGAGTCACAGGGAAGGGGTCGTGACATTAACAAACACAAGACCATAATACAACAATCAAAAATCTGATTTTACGACATGGTCATTACGAGAATGCAGCCCATTGTTAGAAATCGGCCGTTTCGTATAGTGGTTGTAATAATTAGCATACCCGTTTGTCAAGGGAGAGAGAAAGTATATTATTTATTGCAGCATTAGAAAGTCTTGTTCATGAGGTTACGGACCTGGTCTTCCTTACACAACCTCAATCTCATCTCAGTCAATCTCTTCTCCCTGTAATGTTGATTACCAGCTAGCCTATACATTAAGGGCATTTCTAACTTTTTAGAAGTCAACCCCCATGCCATATGGCCATCGTAAACATTCCTGTCATTAGAGCGCTACCTACTGAGAGATAATCTAAACAGAGAGGTTTCTGTTGTTCTCATTATCTAGGCACATTCACTTCCAATGAAACGTACATTCATATTGTAATTGTTAATGCTCAGATTCTACAGTCCCCCCTATCAAACATTTAAAGAAAAACATTACATGTTTGATAAAACATTACAATTCAATTCCTAATGAAAAGAAAAGGCCCATACGCATATGTTACAAATGACTAAAATGAAAGAACAAAATGAGTATCTGACCAATCAGGTCCTATTGTTCCTCAAATGAAAATGAATGTAAACAAGACAATTGACACACCACACTCCGACACATAACTCAATGTATGACAGTCATCAATCCTGTCCCCACCTCAGATTATAAAGGTCAAGAAACATTGACATCAACAGGTTATTATCAGTGTTAACGGTGTTCAGCAGAAAACCAGACTCAACATGACATCATGATTAAAACATTTCCCCCAAAGTCCATTGAACAATCAAAACCCCACTTGTCCGTATCATGATCCATGCGACAAAATCATACAAAAGACTTATGCATATCCTGTTGTACCTGTGACAGATTTCAACCTTTAAAATAGGGAAAACATCTACCTTTGTCAGGGACCATCTATAATAGGGAACAATTCACTGTCCAAACAAACCCTGATAGCCATCTTAATGTAGATAATTAAGCATCATCACAAATACGCCGAAGTCCAATATTGGGATTGTCATCGTATAGAGTTTCCCACCTGTCTTGCGAGAAACAAACCTTCATACATATGAAATCACCATATCAGTTTATTTAGGAAAATCTTAGGTTGTAAGGAAAGAAGTTAGTTTCCAATCAAGTGTCCTTCAGTTCTTGTCTTCAGTTTTCTTTGTCTTGCATCAGTGATGAAAGTTCCAAAATCAGTTATTGCAGTCAGTGCGATGTGGAACCAGCAATTTGCCTGGTTGTCCTAACAAGTCAGTGTAGGTGTATAATGGATAAGTGAGTTTCCAACACTTCACTTAATCAAGATTAACACCACAACAGTGTCTTCCACTGTGTTGGGACCCTGTGACCTTTCCAGTCAACTGGCCCGTGGTACTCTGACCTGTAGTATTTGGAGTCCTTCAGGACTCAGGTGGATTCTCCTCATCTCGCGGTCAACGATACATCTATAAATGGAGTGTGAAGCCAAGTGATCTGACCCTGGCATCGTTCTGCCATGTGAGTGGTCAGGAAAATTCGAAACAGATTCAACCAATGTGGTTGTAGAGGTCCTTTTTGAACATGTTGCTGGTACTCACACTCAGTTGTCTGTGTCCAGTCAGTGACGTGATGTATCATCAGAAAAGGGGTTGTGATGTCCTGATCTGTTGAAAGTATAACTGCAAAACAACGATTATTGTGGTTCAACAGTCCATCGGACTTTCATCCACTGGGTATGGTTCCGTCAACTCCCAACAATGAAGACAATAGATCAGTCCTGAAACTTGTGGATCTCAGAAGTTCCATCTTCAAAGTGAAGCATACACCCTATTCAGACAAGTTTCCATAAGTCTATGTCAAAGTTCCTTTTCCATCCAGAACTGGTTTGACTTCTTGTGCTATATTAATGCCTGATAGCAGCTAGCAGTGGAATAAAATTGTCAGACTTGACTTTGCTTAGCCAAATCCGAAATGGTTAGATATATACTATTCAACCATTAAAATGTTAGACCTTACATCAAACAAAACAGTTTCCAAATAAACCAATTAAAAACATCCTGTAAATGGAAAATGTAAAACATAACAGATGCCAATGCTCCGTTATAACTATGCAAACAGGAAAAACTAATTTTTTCACAAAACTCCTTATAAATACCAATTTGATTTGCCTTGAGCCCTAAGCTCAACTCTTTCCAATCATAATCAATTATCATATCATTCATCCCCCCTGCCTTCACTTCATTAAGTCAATGGAAAATGACACCATGAGTGAATGCAGAACAATGACAAATAAGGCTACAGGAGGCGCCATCCTGAACCCACACTGGCCATCTTTTCAGGACAGACATGAAAAATAGAGAATTGGTAGTAGGGATGGATCTATAATCCATTCGATAAGGAGTTGCATCCTGTATATTCATCAAAACAAAGTGAACAAGTTAAAAACACGAACATTCACAAATACAAAGACATCAATATGCAACACGGTCGCTTGTGCGAAGGAATTATAAACCATATAACCCATTAACAAATTTTACCACATAGCTAAACAGCTCTCAAATTTGTCTTTGCCACAGTACCATCACACAGGTCTGTGAAATTGGCTATCATGCATTTAGAATATCCTGTAGTTTCTTGGCACATGCCTAACTAAATTGTTTGGCCCCCAGGGGATAAACTGTGCAACTAAATTGTAGGAGTCAAAAACTCCAGCCCATGTGCAGTGGTTTACCTGTTGCAACCACCAGGGCAATTATATTAGCATAGCTAAAGCAAACAACTTTAGAATTTTTACAGGCAACGGCCAAACTACCTCATGAAAAACAGTGTCTTGATTAACCTCCTAAATTTTAGGGAATTTGCAAAGTTAGATTAATTTTTATTCCAAATAGTGGCGGTCAGCCAAACCCTAAATCACAACTTTAATGCTGTATCTTTGTTCTATCATCAACAATGGGGGATGACTTTAGGTCTCTACCCTCACTTCAGTTGGTTTCAAAATCATACATTTCAACATTAAAGCTAATGAGAGGAAAATATATTTAGCTTTCACTTAATGTTTGTTTATCCCAAAACTGTATATGCTTTTGTTGATAAAATTACCATAGATGAGACCAGACTGAACACTCAAATTTAACCCTTAGTAATAGGCTACTCTGATGTAATGGGAGAGGTTGTTCGGGGCCATCCTAGGGGTCTGCCCCCTTCCTGAAGCTCTGAGCTCCACCCATTTATGGCGAGCCATTAAAGGACAAATGTTTGTTTATGGTCCTCAGACTATCCTATCAATTTAGCCGACATCCTTTGTTAACTGGAGATTTTGATTTAGTGTCCAACCCATCGAATATTTTCGCAGTTTGTAGAAATGTGCTCATCATTATCTATACAACAACTCAACATTAGGGTGGAAATTAAGAAACTCTTAAGAATGGCAATCCAGACAGAAAACAGATGTATGATGTCACTAAAATCAAGGTACAATAAGTAATCCAAAGGAAACTCAATGTAGGCCCTAAACACTGTTACATCAATTACCTATTTGTTCATTAGTCAATTTATCATTTTAGAATTTAAACTCCATTAACGAGTATCAGGTGTTGGTTTTGAAAACAAGCATTATCCCAGTTATCGTTGGTAAATACAAATAAGAGAAACTATATTATTTAACCAAACTCAATTCAGCATTTAAAATACATCTAATAGTTATGTTGGGGAATAAACTCGCTTCAGCTGTATTACCCTTTTTTTTTTAAGGCTATGACTATATTGGATTCAAATTCAGTCCTCATGGGACACTGCGTGTCTCCTTAACGTACAAGTCTATCACCATGTGGATTCTTCATCCTACCACTTATACAATATAAAAGGAGAGCGAAAACACAATACGTTAACCTTTTTGTAAGACAACCTTGAGACTATTTTACCAGATTAGAAAATCATTGTACCAAATTCTAATTCATCATAGGTTTCAGATGTACCCACTTGTGCTAGCGAAACAGCTCAGCAAGCAACAGACAAGTACCACGTGGTGGGCCTTGATTAAGGCCTACCTACATTGTGAGACCCCCCTTGAGGCCTTACGGTTTTAAACATTATCATCAACGCAATAAATACGTTTGACTCAAAATTACATAAGTACACATGACAAAGCACAACAAAACAGGTTTTTTCTTGAATACCTATTAAAACATGTTCAAGCATGACAGAACAAAACAGGCTATTTCGAATGCCTATTAAAACATGCTATATAACATTCAATTGCTTCTCAAACTACATGTAATATTTAATTAAATAAGCTTGGCTATTACCGAGGAAGGTGATCAGGTTTCCTTGATAAGTTCCAGCTTCATTTAATGATTAAGTACGATACATTTTTAGGAAATAAACATTTAAGAACTCTGAATCAATGATTATGAAAGCTCACGTCAGTTCCTAGTATTGTCCATGATTCCAGGATCCCATAAGAGAGACTCCATCTTGAGACTACTGTCGGTCAGCCAGGTGGTCAAACAGAATGAATCTTCGTCCATTTCGATTGTCTCCTTTTGCGCCTTTCGACTGTTGTCCTTTCTCGGCCATCTTAACTTTCCTCTGTCTTCTCTCTTCGTCTGTACCACACTCTCCATCTGTCCATATACAACTTCCTCGGAATCCATCTTGTTTAGCCGGAAAACGTTCTTTTTCTTTCTGTCCATTTCGAGTCCAGGCATCGTTGTTAATGATCCTTTTCGTTCTTGATGGTATCCTATTCGCGCCTTGCTTTTTAAACATGAACGCATCATGCGCGTCAGAGGCTGCAGTCCTCTTGTTGTATTTGTACAACTGGACGGCATTATATTTTTACTTGTACAAGTCACTGTATAATTGCCGAAAAATACAATATCACACACTAATCCCGAAAAGGAAAATGGAGTGTCATCATACTATGGCGACATGGAATACAGTTCAGCACCGAAGCACACCGGTCAACGCCCCAACAAATTGAGACGGACTGTCCGCACCCGCAGACAGATTCCACGCAATAAAAATCACGGCCTAGTCGGGTCGTCATAGGGCTTGTTTGACAAACTAACGCTTTTTGCAATCTTGACAGTTCGTTCTATGGCGTAGTTTTATGACTCACTGTTCAGTTGTTTTCAGCAACCAGTAACCGGGAAAAACAACTTCTTCCTCGCGATTGCAAATCGAGCCCCTAAGCTCTCCAGCTGAAGTTCAGCAGAATCGATAAAACATATCCATCGGGTCGCGGCAGCATCGTGTTAGAAATCGGCCGTTTCGTATAGTGGTTGTAATAATTAGCATACCCGTTTGTCAAGGGAGAGAGAAAGTATATTATTTATTGCAGCATTAGAAAGTCTTGTTCATGAGGTTACGGACCTGGTCTTCCTTACACAATCTCATCTCAGTCAATCTCTTCTCCCTGTAATGTTGATTACCAGCTAGCCTATACATTAAGGGCGTTTCTAACTTTTTAGAAGTCAACCCCCATGCCATATGGCCATCGTAAACATTCCTGTCATTAGAGCGCTACCTACTGAGAGATAATCTAAACAGAGAGGTTTCTGTTGTTCTCATTATCTAGGCACATTCACTTCCAATGAAACGTACATTCATATTGTAATTGTTAATGCTCAGATTCTACACCATCTTACCCGGAAGTCACAGTATCCGCCCATACTAACACAAACCGGTATTCGCAAATACTACAGTTTTTTAACCAACATTGCCTGTTAAACATTTCTACCAATGTGAGGAAAACAATCTCGCGTTGATCCCCGTTGTACAATTTCAAAAGACGCCTTTACGAATGTTTTGATTACCTGAAACAACATATTCACCGTTGTTCATGCAAATTTATACGCTACCTTCCGGGTAACTTTGTAATGTTTTCCCATATAATGCAACTTAAAAGTTAATGCCGACTTAAAAGAACAATTTTTATTACAAAGTTCTCCATTGCACATACTGTACCAAAATCCTTGTTTTTATTTTTAACAATATTTTAAACCCCAACCACGACACAATCAACCTATGCATATTGTCTGGTCGGCCGAGGCCATGACAGTTCCTTCAAAAATAATTGCCTTGCTCATGCAATGTTTGTTTGTTGTAGTGTTGTGTTGGACTACAGACCGTGAAACACAGAATGATTTTCCACCTGCATTTACTACAGTTTGTAATAATGGTTATTAGGGGATCATTACTACAGGGCAGATCTGATCTTAAGGCCCATCTCTTGTTAAAATGAAAAATGGGCTGAAATGTTCCAAATCACAAGTCCTGCCCCCCACATAATTCTGTGCTTGTGGAAAAATACCATGATATACGCACATTGTAAAACCCACCAGTTGTCAGAAGATAAAATCCCAGGGGGTTTATAGAATTTCTGGACCCTGTTGTTGTTGCCTGGGGATTTAACATTCCGGGAACCCTAAGGCCCATTTGTTAATCATCAAACATAACCCACCTGTTATAACACTAGTCGGGTTTGCTCATCAGGCATTGTAAAACATCAAACACGGACCCATCAATGTAATCATAAATTACAAAGTCACCGGACATGCATACGTCACTCCAGAAGTCCCACCTACATGTCATACAGGAAGTCCATACGTCACAATGGAAGTCCCATTCTGACACATTATACCCTACATTTACTACTGACGTCACGTGAAAACGATCAATAAAATAATGAGCGAAATTTAATTAATTAAGAAAGATTATATGTTTGTTATTTTGTCTCTCTCCTAATAAAAAAGTTATTTCACGAATAAGACTGCAATACTAAGTTTAAAGGTAAAGAGGATTTTGTCCTTCTGCATATGATCAATTCTCATCAACATTACACGATGTGTTGAATGTGTAACCTATTGCATGTTTAACAACCGAAACATCCTTCATGTAAACGCGCTGTGTTACGCACTTGAATTTTATTTTCATTTGGGTCTACTGTGTCATATTCTTCTTCATCAAAGAAATCTGGTGGGAAAAGTAATTACTTATTTTTTATTTTAATACGTTTTTATTGAAAGAAACAGAAGCAGTCTTCAGGTTTTTATTTTGCAGAAATCAATAGCTATATTTCCAGTCAAATAACTGCATTTCAGTTTAAATAATCACTGACACGGTTGAGATCAGGCAGGACACATGGAGCAGAGCAAAAATACATCCTTTTAATTGTAATGAAACTGAAAACAACAAAAGGAGAGGCACAACCAAGAACTGGTGCACATAACACCAACACAAGAAACAATGACCCACAGACAAAAGATAAAACAGAGCAACTCAAATATGGTCACCAATTAGAGGCAACGCCCAACAGCTGACTCGAATTGGGGATAACCAAAACTGCAGCTTAGAGATGCCTAGAGGCACCAGGCGATCAGGTCCTGACTGTTTCCCACAGACTCACAGAGATGCCTAGAGGCCCCCAGCCAGGACCATACAGACACCCCCAATGCGCGGGCTCCCGACCGCAAGACTGGAACATCCAAGGGGGGTTGGAGGAGGGTTTAGGATGCGGCTCCGCCCTGAAAGCAGGATGCGGCGCCGGGAAAGCAGGAGGTTCTGCCCCTGGAGCAGGATGCAACACAGGGACAGGAGAAGGCTCTGGCCCTGGAACAGGGACAGCTGCCTCTAATTTGGGACAATCAAAACGGCAGTGCAGAGATGCCTAGAGACATTGTTTGTTAATCAATTATGATTAACGAAAAGGAAGAAATTTATGTGTGTAGAGCTACAATTAAATATAAATTCTCAGAAATAACAGTTAATCTCTGCAAACTAAAACAATTATTACATTTTTTATTGCAACATGGTTTTCCCTGTGTAAATAAAATAAAAAATAAATAAACATGGCGAAGTGTAATAAAAAACATGTAAATTAAGATTCAGTAATGTCAGAGGTTGCATGACAGTTGGGAGTTTATGGAATCAAACACAGCAACATAGCAATCCATGAATAGGATTGTAGTAGGCAATATTCCACCGATTTGAATGTTTTATTCTGGCCATATAAAAACAGACACAGGCTTGAATTAAATGCAGTGAAAACTACATTATTTAAATAACAGCAGTTTAATGCAGGTGTCGACGTTCTCACAAATGCCCCCTGGTGGCCATTCTTATTTTTTATTTTATGTTTTTGCCCTTGCCACATGGCACTGCAACGTGCCGCGGTATACCACAGTATAACGAGGCATGCCCCGCTGCGGACTGCCCCCTTGGAGCTGGAATTAGATGAGTGAGTTCTGTATGAGTAAATAAGTTATGATTATGAGATATCATATCATTTGCCAAAAACTTTTTTTGCCATAATAACTAGATGATATGTATACAATTTTAAATCTATATTTCAATACATTCCCTGAACTCATGTAATAACAATTAACTATATTAATAGCAATTATGTGAACCACATTGATTACTATTTAAGCCATTACCTGTAGTTTGATTTCGGCAGCAATGTTCCTCTTTAACAATATTAGCAAATGTATTTTAATTCATGTATTTAGTACTCTGGTTCAGGCTACATTTTTTAAAGAACAATAACATCGAATAAATGCCGTAAATGGTTGTGTGGTCGGTTTCACTTTATTGTCCCAGCTCTATTACAGAAAAAAAAAACGTGGTTATGTTACGATTTTATGACAAACACACATCACATTTCTCAATTCCGCTGAATTTATGAAACACACAAATTGCTCACCACATATTCATTATTCTAACAGAGCCTGAAATAAATAGCCAATATCAAGATCCATTTATATTATGCGCCAATAATAAACTTGCGCACAAGCTATCATTCATATTAAGTGGTTATTGTCTGTTTAATTAAAGTAATTATGTCATTTCAAATTTTACTTAGCACAATATGTCTTGTATTTGCATTTAATTAATGACATCAATTAATAATATTTTTGCTTTGAATTATTGTTTTCCATGAGCTTATTTTGGCCCTAGAGTCTGATGATATGTTAGGAAACAAATTATACATTTTTTATTTACAAACACAGCCCTAAATGACTTATAAGATGGTCTAGAGCCCACCCTCTTACAATGAACGGAGGGTAACTCTATTATAATGTGACATCTCAAAGTAAGCCAAAAGTTCCAAACCATCTAACGCAGCAGACATTCTAGACAATTAATCTTTAACAAGTTTTACACAAAATGGGCATTACCATAAAAAAAAATTTTTAAACATATTTTATACCTGCAATGCAACTTTAAGATGTACAATGTGCTTTTTTCAAATGTCATGATGAACTAAATTCCTTGGTTTCTGTGGTCTGTTTTCACTTAGGTGAAGAGTTGACATGTCCAATAAATGTTAAACAGGTTTTGTCCAGTCAGAAAAAATATCAGAAATGTATTATTTTACAGAGCAATTAGGTTAAGGCTGTATTGTACAGCAAGTTTTGTTGTGGGGTAAATATTCTGTGCTAGTGGTGATATTACCAAATAGTTATTTTGCTTCTGTTGCAATGTCCATTTCCGACTGTGACAAAATATGCTGAAAAAGGTCCCGTAGTCCAGGAAGTCGTTTTCATGTTTGTCCCACAGGAAAAGAGCAGAGGAGGAATTAGGGATATTCACAAGTTACAGAAATGTTTCCCTCTATCAGTATTGTTGCAATTGGAGAGAGGGTTGAAGTGACAGGTAGAGGGGTGTACAGTGTACCTCCTGCTAGGAAAGCCTCTCCATCTCAAAATGAGTGTGTCCATTGGGCATGGTCACAGACTTGCACCAAGCCTCAGCCTGGCGAGTAGTACCCTGTTTATGAGCCTCCACTTGGGGACCATGGGTGATAGTTACCCCACAAGGGTCACTCCCCAGTGGCCGGTCCGCTGGTGGGGTGGGCTCGGGGGGCTTGCAGTCATAGTACAGGGCCCAAAGCAGGGTGAGAGTAAGTATCATGGCCAGGATCTGAGCCACTCCTATAGAAACACCCAGGAAACGCAACACCTGCAGCTGCTTCGTCCCGCGGATGAAACTGTAGATCTTTGGTCCGCAACCCTATAACACAGACATACACAGACACAAACACAGGCTTTTGAGAGTTTGAGAGGTTTTTCATGTTGAAATATGGCTTATGTTTGAACCATTTTATATATAATGTAACATCCATGTAATTTTAATGTTGTTTTAATGTTTCAGGCTGTCTCACCAGTGTGCTCCCACACTGAGCATATGACCATTACATCTGCTACAAGCTGTAGGAATAAAATGAGCACCTAACACACTGAAAACATGACAAAGAGAGAGAGGACTAGAGAAGGACTGAACAGCTGTGTTATTGGGGCAAGGAGTTCAAATCCTGCTTGTGACAGTGACCTGGGGTCCAGCAGAGGATGGTGCGGTTTGGCTCAGCTGCATGCAGAGTAAATGGGTGGTGTGTCAGACAGGGCTGTGTTCTTGCAGTCTAGTGACTCATTGCGATAAACTGGGTGTCTAAGCACAATCGTGGTTGCTGGCAGGGAATGCACTCTCCTCCCAGTACGCATTTGCAAGATAAAATGCTAGCAAAAATAGCAACTATTTTGATAAGCAGAATGGCTTTGCGAGATTAATTTCTCAAGCTTGGAGAGTTGGATAGTTGTTGTGAGGTGTGGAATGGCCAGTCTATTACTTCCGGGCTGTGTGGTATTCACAATGTTCTAAAAAAATGAAATACTATAGACATTACTGCTGCCAGAGACAGGGGTGGTAAGTAGAGAGGTCGGAGGTAGAGAAAGGACAAAGAAGTAGGGATAGAGGGGGTGGGGGGCAATAAGTGAGGGGAAAGAGTGACAAAGAAAGAGACGGATAGTGGAAGGGAAATAGGTGGGAGGAAAGAGGACAGAGACAAAGAGAAAAATAGAGCAAGGGAGAAACAGATGGGAAATCCCATGGAGAAAGAGAGGAAGGAAATGAGCAGGACACATTACCCTTGACATCCTCCTTAGCTGACTGACTGACTTGTCCTCGCCCCACTCGCTAGCACGCACACACACACACACACACACACACAATCCCTTTGTCTCCATGTATGCCTGGTTACACTTATGGCGCTTTTCCACTGCATGGTACCGGCTTAACTCTACTCGCCTCAACTCTACTTGTCTCGACTCTACCCGCTTTGGGAGCTTTTTCACTGCATGGTACCATGTATCGACTAGGCTCTACACACCTCACCTCGGTTGTTTTTCCACTGCAGATAGTACCCGGTACCCGCCCATAGTGACATCACAGGAAAACTGCCTTGACTCCACCCCCAACACGACACACACGGCAACAACAGAGATATCGGACACCTAATACCGACAAAAAAACAGCATTTGCCAACTAATGTAAACCCTGCATTGAACAGAAAAATCTATTGAATGAACTCCATCAATTTTCTTTTAAATTGCCAAGCTTTAAACGTAAAGTGGCAAATCAAAAGTAAACTAAATCTGGATAAATTGTCACAGACCCTGTTTTAAAAACTGTGAAAATGTACACTCACCTAAAGGATTATTAGGAACACCTGTTCAGTTTCTCATTAATGCAATTATCTAATCAACAAATCACATGGCAGTTGCTTCAATGCATTTAGTGGTGTGGTCCTGTTCAAGACAATCTCCTGAACTCCAAACTGAATGTCAGAATGGGAAAGAAAGATGATTTAAGCAATTTTGAGCGTGACATGGTTGTTGATGCCAGGCGGGCCGGTCTGAGTATTTCACAATCTGCTCAGTTACTGGGATTTTCACGCACAACCATTTACAGGGATTACAAAGAATGGTGTGAAAAGGGAAAAACATCCAGTATGCGGCAGTCCTGTGGGCGAAAATGCCTTGTTGATGCTAGAGGTCAGAGGAGAATGGGCCGACTGATTCAAGCTGATAGAAGAGCAACTTTGACTGAAATAACCACTTGTTACAACCGAGGTATACAGCAAAGCATTTGTGAAGCCACAACACGCACAACCTTGAGGCGGATGGGCTACAACAGCAGAAGACCCCACCGGGGTACCACTCATCTCCACTACAAATAGGAAAAAGAGGCTACAATTTGCACAAGCTCACCAAAATTGGACAGTTAAAGACTGGAAGAATGTTGCCTGGTCTGATGAGTCTCAATTTCTGTTGAGACATTCAGATGGTAGAGTCAGAATTTGGCATAAACAGAATGAGAACATGGATCCAACATGCGGTGGTGGTGTAATGGTGTGGGGGATGTTTTCTTGGCACACTTTAGGCCCCTTAGTGCCAATTGGGCATCGTTTAAATGCCACGGCCTACCTGAGCATTGTTTCTAATGTATGACCATCATGTACCCATCCTCTGATGGCTACTTCCAGCAGGATAATGCACCATGTCACAAAGTTCGAATCATTTCAAATTGGTTTCTTGAACATGACAATGAGTTCACTGTACTGAAATGGCCCCCACAGTCACCAGATCTCAACCCAATAGAGCATCTTTGGGATGTGGTGGAACGGGAGCTTCGTGCCCTGGATGTGCATCCCACAAATCTCCATCAAATGCAAGATGCTATCCTATCAATATGGGCCAACATTTCTAAAGAATGCTTTCAGCACCTTGTTGAATCAATGCCACGTAGAGTTAAGGCAGTTCTGAAGGCGAAAGGGGGTCAAACACAGTATTAGTATGGTGTTCCTAATAATCCTTTAGGTGAGTGTAGAATAGAATTATCGCCCTGCAGTATAAAAGATGATGTAACTGCAATGTTCTGTTAGATTTAAGTGTATACACCTTACAACTCAACACCAACACATTTAAAACAACCTATATAACACCTCCATCTCGATTAAAAGGTATAAATTATTGCCTTATTAATTGCCGGCTATAATACCACATCGATTGACTCAAGAGTAGCCTATAGTAAACATGACTGTGTTTATACCCGTAGTGGCGAGGAAGCACATATGAGCAGTAACTTTGGTCTTAATACATTGCAGACTGCAAAAATAGTTAGAAAGCTTGGTTTGGCTTGACATTACTATTTTGACCAGTGCAATATATGCCAGACAGCCTATAGAAAAACCCTGGAGGAAAAATATGAGGTCCTTTTGTAGGCTACAAAAACAGCACGTATTTGTGGGTCTCTCACAGGGATAACGAGTTGATTTCAACGCCAATATATAGGTCCAAACCAAGAGGAAATACAATGGCTCAAATTATGAGTCTGGTAAAAACAAAATAGGCTAGTCGTGCCGAGGCAAGCTGGTACCATGCAGTGGAAAAGCTCCCAAAGTAGGTAGAGTCGAGGTGAGGCGAGTCGGTACCATGCAGTGCTCCCTCTCTTTTTTCACTGTTCCTCTACCAGCCCTCACATCTCTTATTCTCAGCTGCTGTCTAGGTTCAGGTGTATTTATCTGGGCATTAGGGTAGGAACAGTCTGCCCGGCATCTTTCACCAAGGTGACAAGGGACAGCCTGCTACAGCCACGCCGAAGCCTCAACACCTGGCTAATGCCATGGGAATAGGAACTGTTCGCTATGGCCAGAGGAACAGTTGCTATTGCTCGGGGGTAAACTGTGTTTACTAAACACAGCTGGCAGGCAAAGGTTAGGATGGAGGTGGTCATATGAGATGTGGGACAGGGTTGTTTTCTTGAGAGGTAAAACAAGAACATTTAATGAGCTGAAGATCCTTTCCCAAAGTATGTGTTTGTATGTGCAGGTTTGAGACGGAGAGACAAATCAAAATACAGAGAGTAAAGTGTATGTGCTTAGTTTTCTCTCGGTATCTGAATGGCAGGCTTGCTGGCATTAGTTGACATATCTCGTACTGTTCTGAGTGTTCACCTCAGCCCAAGACAGCATTGTACTTGATTAGGCATAATAGTTGCACTCTGTCTCAACAATCTGGCAACCGCAGACCCCAGAAGGCACACTGCTATCAAGTCTGGGATTGGCTCTAATTGTATTGTATGGATTTCCTTCAACAATTGAAAAAGGCAGGTCATTTCATTCTGCAAATAGTCCTCCCATTCGATTCAGGTTGCATTTACCACAATAAATGGAAAACTCTAACTTCAATCAAATCATATTCACTGTTTAGAATGTAAGTAGGCTATTTGAAACTTTGTTCTGTGTTATTGTTTGTGTCTATTCTAAACTAACAGGTTTACAAAGTCATTGCTTCTCAAAGAATTAACTAGTATTGCTCTCTCCCTGTCTGGCTGTCTGGCATACCAGGAGTTGAAATGCACATAAAGATTAGCTGCTAGAAACGAGATTATTTATGTTGTCAAGTAACTCAACTGTTCTAACACAGGGTTAATTTTGGCAGATCATTTTGTATTTTAGCCTTTTCTTTTTTATTAAATAATGGGGGCTAACTCTTCCATCATGTGCATTTTCAAAAAGCCTTGTCCAATTACATTAGGCCTGTACTCCATGATTATAATGGACTGATTATTTTAATCTGTTTTATTTCTAAAGTGTCATTGGCCAATCCACTTGAGGCTACAGACAACTGTACTGATCACCCGTAATGATCCTAACCCTTCTCTTGGATTAGTGACAGTCACCAAAAGCGGTCTCCAGAGATCAAGCCAAAACATAACAAGGGCAATACTTCACTCACTCACACACTCAGTTAGTGGGAAGTTCCACAAGTGTCCTTGGGGGAAACTGAACTGGCAGGACCTAATTGAACACAACTATGGATGGAAAATGAGGCTCAATAGGTGTGAAAGGGCACAAGAAGGGTTAATTCACCTCTTGGTGAAGATCACTGAGGTCACGGTAGTGGGCGTGGCGAGCACAACCTGGATACTGATTAGAGCAGCAGGAGTCAGGTGGCCATTCCATCTCTGTCATCTCTAGCCAGTCGGTGAAGTAGATCACCCCACAACATTTAAACTGAAAAACACAGTGAAAGGTTATACATTTTGATGGCCTTCTGCAGAAAGAAGAAAAGCCTTTCTGAATAGATGATCATCTCATCTCTTCATTCGCTTATCCGGTATTGGGTCGCGGGGACAGCAGCTCCAGCAGGATAGATGATGGGGCTCAAAAATAATTGCCTGGTGCACAACATTTGGGGACCCTATTTCCACTGGTGTTGAAATAGGTTCCCCCAAAAAATAAAAGGTTTAAAGAGTCTCTTAATATCCACTTGCAGTCCCCCATATACACATGCCTTGAAAAAGTATCTTTTTTCTTATTTTAATATATTTGGCAATATACAATTAATTTTTCTAACAAAAATTAATTGTAAACTAGATTTGAACTTTACAAGTAATGCTTTTAAAGGAATTTTTGGCTGGTACATTGATACAGCAAACTTCAAACAATCACATGATTATAGAGTATGAGAAGTCTTTGAAAGCTGATATCCATGTTTGTGTAAAAGTAGCAAAGAATCATGTTGGTATGGTTACTCCAGTTGAAATATCTGAATTTTGTTAAAAGTGATTTTTGTAATTGTTTCTGATTTAAATAGCTGAGAAGGAGAGGAATATAGGAAACACATATCTTTTGTCTATCTTGCTGGGAAAGTGGGTTAAACAGCAGCTGTTTAGGAGTTTGGTAAGAAATATTTTCATATTGTAGGGGGACTTTATATATTCTAAAATTATTTTATATATTGTAATACTTTTTCTCTGCCTTGATGGGAAAGTGGGTTAAACCGCAGCTGTTTGGGAAATATTGCTAAAAATCGAGTTGCTATGGTTACTTCGGTTGCAATAAAGTTATTTTTGATTTTAATAGTTGAGAACTCTATCAATATTTAAGTTTCTCCATGTTGGTGTGTCTCATTCAGAAAGTACTTTCCATTGGTTTTTGAAAAGTTGGGGAAAAATCCTGTTGCTGTGGTTACTCTGGTTGAAGTAGCTCGAGTTTGGTTAGAAATATTTTTGTATTTTCGTCTGATTTAAATAGCTGATAAGCAGAGGCATAGCATAGCATCATCATCCGCTTATCCGGGGCCGGGTCGCGGGGGCAGCAGTCTAAGCAGGGATGCCCAGACTTCCCTCTCCCCAGACACTTCCTCCAGCTCTTCCGGGGGGACACCGAGGCGTTCCCAGGCCAGCCGGGAGACATAGTCCCTCCAGCGTGTCCAAGGTCTTCCCCGGGGTCTCTTCCCGGTGGGACGGGACCGGAACACCTTCCCAGGAAGGCGTTCCGGAGGCATCCGAAACAGATGCCCAAGCCACCTCAGCTGACCCCTCTCGATGTGGAGGAGCAGCGGCTCTACTCTGAGCTCCTCCCGGGTGACCGAGCTTCTCACCCTATCTCTAAGGGATCGCCCAGCCACCCTGCGGAGAAAGCTCATTTCGGCCGCCTGTATCCGGGATCTTGTCCTTTCGGTCATGACCCAAAGCTCATGACCATAGGTGAGAGTAGGAACGTAGATTGACCGGTAAATCGAGAGCTTCGCCTTGCGGCTCAGCTCTTTCTTCACCACGACAGACCGATACATCGACCACATTACTGCAGAAGCTGCACCGATCCGTCTGTCAATCTCCCGTTCCATCCTTCCCTCACTCGTGAACAGGACCCCTAGATACTTAAACTCCTCCACTTGAGGCAGGCACTCTCCACCAACCTGAAGTGGGCAAGCCACCCTTTTCCGACTGAGGACCATGGCCTCGGATTTGGAGGTACTGATTTTCATCCCCACCGCTTCACACTCGGCTGCAAACCGTCCAAGTGCATGCTGAAGGTCCTGGCTTGAAGGGGCCAACACGACAACATCATCCGCAAAGAGCAGAGACGAAATCGTGTGGTCCCCAAACCTGACACCCTCCGGCCCCTGGCTGCGCCTACAAATTCTGTCCATAAAAATTACGAACAGAACCGGTGACAAAGGGCAGCCCTGCCGGAGTCCAACATGCACAGGGAACAAGTCTGACTTACTGCCGGCAATGCGGACCAAGCTCCTGCTTCGGTCGTACAGGGACCTGACAGCCCTTAGCAAAGGACCCAGGACCCCATATTCCCGAAGCACTCTCCACAGGATGCCGCGAGGGACACAGTCGAATGCCTTCTCCAAATCCACAAAACACATGTGGACTGGTTGGGCAAACTCCCATGAACCCTCCATCACCCTGTAGAGGGTATAGAGCTGGTCCAGTGTTCCACGGCCTGGACGAAAAAATCCTCTCCTTGAACTGCCACCTTAACGTGGTGGAGGGGTTTGAGTACCCGAGTGACCCTAGGAGCTATGTTGTCTGGGGCTATATGCCCCTGGTAGGGTCTCCCAAGGCAAACAGGTCCTAGGCGACGGGTCAGACTAAGAGCGGTTCAAAAACCCCTTAATGAAGAAAAAAAATAATGTGTTCTGTGACGTCGCCCGGCATGGCGCAGCCGGGGCCCCACCCTGGAGCCAGGCCCGGGGTTGGGGCTCGTTCGCGAGCGCCTGGTGGCCGGGCCTTTCCCCATGGGGCCCGGCCGGGCCCAGCCCGAACGAGCGACATGGGGCCGCCCTCCCGTGGGCTCACCACCCACAGGAGGGACCATAAGGGGCCAGTGCAGAGAGGATCGGGCGGCAGTCGAAGGCGGGGGCCTAGACAACCCGATCCCCGGACACGGAAACTAGCTCTAGGGATAAGCAGAGGGATATATAAAATAATTGTAATTTTTCTCTATCTTGTTGGGAAAGTGGGTTGAACAGCAGTAGTTTGGGAAATACTGCTAAAAATTGGGTTGCTATGGTTACTGCGGTTCCAATATCTAGTGTTTAGTAAGAGATATTTTCATAATTCTTTCAGATTCTCGTAGGTGAAAAGTAGAGGTACATTTAGGTAAAGCCGGGTTTGTGTATCTGGTTCAGAAAGTACTTTCCATTGGAGCTATTTTTGAGAAGTAGGAAAACATACTGTTGCTATGGTTACTCTGGTTGAAGTGGCTCGAGTTTGGCAAGTGTAACGTTGTAGTGATGGACATCTCCCGCTTTTCCCGGTTTCCATTAATTCACTAACACATCCCGGACTGGTTTGTTGTCACATCGTCAATCATGCACACCAGGTCCCAATTATTCCATATCAGTATGTGTTTAAATGTTTCTCCTCTGCCCCCCCTCACTTGTCGGTTGTTGGTGCTTGTCGTGTTACGTGTTGGTGAGTGTTTCCATTTCGTGTGAGTTTGCTGCTGCACGTTCTGCCATTGATTGACTGCCGTTTTCTTGTCTGCCGTTCCTTTGTTTTGTTTGTTAATAAACTTCGAACGCCCTCTGCCTGCGTCTGGTTCCCTCCACTCCGCCACCGCATGGCAGTAAGAGATATTTTCAAAAGTATTTCTTATTTAAATAGCTGAGAAGTATATCTACATATACGTCCCTCCATGTCAATGAGTCTGATTCAGAAAGTACTTTCCATCTGAGCTGTTTTAGAAAAGTTGGAAAAAATCCTGTTGCTATGGTTACTCATGTTGCAGTATCTCAAGTTCGGTAAGAGATATGTGCATAATCTTTTCTGATTCAAATAGCTCAGAAGTAGTGGAATATTTGTCAAAAGTTTTGTTAAATTAGTTTCTTAAATTGCTGTAAGTTTTGTTCTAAATCATATTTATTTGTATATAATAGCTGAGAATGTGAGGATGCTCAGGATCTTTAAAATGTTTCTTTTAGTAGTTCAGAAAGGTGTTAAAGTAGATTGTTTGCGACAAGTGTGACTTTTCAAAAAGGAGTGTAAACCACGAAAACTTCAGAATTCTGAAGAAATCCCATTCAAGTCAATGAAGTTTTAAAATTATAATAAAAGTGTGTGTGTGTGTGTGTGTGTGTGTGTGTGTGTGTATGTATGTATGTATATATATATATATATATACACTCGTTACACACTCAATCAAACAGACTCCAACCATTCCACAATGGCCAAGACCAGAGAGCTGTGTACGGACATCAGGGATAAAATTGTAGACCTGCACAAGGCTGGGATGGGCTACAGGACAATAGGCAAGCAGCTTGGTGAGAAGGCAACAACTGTTGGTGCAATTATTAGAAAATGGAAGAAGTTCAAGATGACAGTTAATCTCCATCTGTCTGGGGCTCCATGCAAGATCTCACCTCATGGGGCATCAATAATCATGAGGAAGGTGAGGGATCAGCCCAGAACTACACAGCAGGACCTGGTCAATGACCTGAAGAGCGCTGGGACCACAGTCTCAAAGAAAATCATTAGTAACACATTACGCCGTCATGGATTAAAATCCTGCAGCGCACGCAAGGTCCCCCTGCTCAAGTCAGCACATGTCCAGACCCGTCTGAAGTTTGCCAATGACCATCTGGATGATCCAGAGGAGGAATGGGAGAAGGTCATGTGGTCTGATGAGACAAAAATAGAGCTTTTTGGTCTAAACTCCACTCGCTGTGTTTGGAGGAAGAAGAAGGATGAGTACAACCCTGAGAACACCATCCCAACCGTGAAGCATGGAGGTGGAAACATCATTCTTTGGGGATGCTTTTCTGCAAAGGGGACAGGACGACTGCACCGTATTGTGGGGAGGATGGATGGGGCCATGTATCACGAGATCTTGGCCAACAACCTTCCCTCAGTAAGAGCATTGAAGATGGGTCGTGGCTGGGTCTTCCAGCATGACAACGACCCGAAAAACAAAGCCAGGGCAACTAAGGAGTGGCTCCATAAGAAGCATCTCAAGGTCCTGGAGTGGCCTAGCCAGTCTCCAAACCTGAACCCAATAGAAAATCTTTGGAGGGAGCTGAAAGTCCGTATTGCCCAGCGACAGCCCTGAAACCTGAAGGATCTGGAGAAGGTCTGTATGGAGGAGTGGGCCAAAATCCCTGCTGCAGTGTGTGCAAACCTGGTCAAGAACTACAGGAAACGTATGATCTCTGTAATTTCAAACAAAGGTTTCTGTACCAAATATTAAGTTATTCTTTTCTGATGTATCAAATACTTATGTCATGCAATAAAATGCAAATTAATTACTTAAAAGTCATACAATTTGTTTTAGAGTCCATCAATCACCGTTAAAGAATACCTATGATAAAAAATACAGACTTCTACATGCTTTGTAAGTGGGAAAACCTGCAAAACCGGCAGTGTATCAAATACTTGTTCTCCCCACTGTATATGTGTGTGTATATATATATATATGTATAGTATGTATACAGAAACGTTCATATTGTAGTGGTCTCTTAATTTTAACCCTTCTGTTCCTTACTCAAAACCTTCCTTTTCAACTTTTTTGGAAAGGAAAGAAAAAGGTGCAGTGGTCTCTTAATTTTTTCCGGAGCTGTATGTACTCAACAACATGCACAATAATGTCTGCACTGCAGTCTGTAATGACTACACGTATCTCTTAAAGTGCTTAAAGTTAATCAACTGCCACTTTGATCATGTTGTCATAGTTACAACAAGCTATGTCAAAGTTAAAATGTTCAACTATTTTCAGCCTAATGTTTAATGCTGATCCTTTTCTTGTCACTGTTGACGCAGCAACCATCTATTTTGATCTAAAAGGGCTACAAATAGGCCTTGCCAGTTATTGTGGTCATTTGGGGGCCGACATATAAGGACTGTGACACCATGGTTTAATGCAGTGGTTTTCAAACCACCCCTCAGGGAACCCCAGATGTTCCACATCTTAGCTGTAGCCCTGAACTAGCACAGCATATACTAATAAAGGGGCTTGAGTATTAGTAGAGAAGTTAAATCAGGTGTGCAAGCTCAGGAGTAGTTCAAATACCCGGGCTGGCTGTGGTCGCAGAGGAGAGGTTTGAAAACTATTGGTCTAATGGACTGACTTGCACAAAGTCAAACACTGTCCATAATAAAACACAGTATTCCAATAAATTGCTATTACCTATTGGCTGATAGCACTAATATCGACAATGAAAAAGTGTTATCAATGCATCCCCATATAGGATGTTTGTGAGGTGGTGACCTCTCACCTCTGTTTGAAAGGTGTTCCAGGCATATGTGAGCCATTGGTAACGCTGCAAACCATAGTTGGGCATCCTGGACTTTAAACTGATCATATCTGACCTCTGAATGGAGGGCTGGGAAAGAACACAAGAGTTTAATTCAGTATAGTCAGCAGATGCAAAGAACAATACACCACAAGCCTGATTTTGACTAAATGTAGGGAGTGATTGAGATAGAGATTTGGCATTGGCAAGAAAATGCAATACAAATGTGATACAGTGCTCTAACTCATTGTTTCGCAACACAGCTGCATCATTGCAGCCAGGTGAATCCTGGTGGGTGTATACAAAAAGTGCTTTGAAAGCCAAAAGAGGCAGGTGGCTCAGCAAAGCCTAGTGTGAGATATGCAGCCAGTTAGAATCCTGGTTGGGGTAAACTAACACCAAAATTCATGCTCTAGCCTACCATATGGGCAAATACATACTGTGGCAGATATTTATACTGGCATACTACTTCTACCTTCCATACTACCCACACACTAAGCTGAATATGTCAGTGGAGTGGGGGGCCAGGAGCAGAGCATGTGAACCTTTTTTCACGGTTTTCCAAAATGTTGGTGTGACCATCTGTAACGCTCCAATTTCCAGTTAGCCATGATCTCTGGTCATTCTCTGCTCAGCATTTGTAGCCTACATAATCAGAAAATAAGTGTTTATGAAAATGATGAATTTAAACAAAAACGATGAAGGAAGCGATATGGAGCTGAGTTTTTAGCAGAATGAGTTTTAGCAGAGAAGAAAAGTACTCAAGGATGCAAGGACCGCTTCATGAGCAGTGAGTAGGATGCTTGTCTTTTCAGCTCCGCTCACATGCATCGCTATGAGGCTAGTAGTTGTTGTAAGCCAGGAAATGCTATTGCTTTCAGCAAGTGTGTGCTGGCAAACTTTGTGGTTGATCGAGCAGTGTTGATTAGAAGCAAAATAGCTAAGCAACTGAAATGGACAATCAATTAATGTTGTAGATTAGTATCTAAAACAAAATGTCTGTTACTGACCAATAAATAGTGTCCTGAAATGTGGTCAGTGAAGAGGACTGGTTAAACTTTGACACTGGCAAGTACAACATAAATATGTACATACACACACAAGTATAGTGTGCTGAACAAAGACAGTGACCTGAAATGTACACTGAACAAAATAACTTTTTTGGGGCAACTCTTTTGTTTTTGCCTCCATTTATCATGAGCTGAACTCAAAGATCTAAGACTATCTCTATTTCTCTCAAATATTGTTCACAAATCTGTCTAAATCTGTGTTAGTGTGCACTTCTTTGCCTAGATAATCCATCCACCTCACAGGTGTGGCATATCAAGATGCTGATTAGACAGCATGATTATTGCACAGGTGTGCCTTAGGTCACAATAAAAGGCAAATCTAAAATGTGCAGTTCCATCACACAGCACAATGCCACAGTTATTGCAGGTGTTTAGGAACCGTGCAATTGGCATGCTGACTGCAGAAATGTCCACCAGAGCTGTTGCTCGTGAATTGAATGTTCATTTCTCTACCATAAGCCGTCTCCAAAGGCGTTTCAGAGAACTTGTTGGTACATCCAACCGGCCTCACAACCGCAGACCAGGTGTAACCACACATGCCCAGGACCTCCACATCCAGCATCTTCACCTTCAAGATCGTCTGAATCCAGCCAACCGGACAGCTGCTGCAACAATCGGTTTGCATAACCAAAGAATTTCTGCACAAACTGTCAGAAACCGTCTCAGGGAAGTTAATCTGCATGCTCGTCATCCTCATCGGGGTCTCGACCTGACTGCAGTTCGTCGTCGTAACAGACTTGAGTTGGCAAATGCTCACATTTGATGGTATCTGGCACTTTGGAGAGGTGTTCTCTTCACGGATGAATCCCGGTTTTCACTGTACAGGGCAGATGGCAGATTGTGTGGGTGAGCGCTTTGCTGATGTCAACGTTGTGGATCAAGTGGCCCACGGTGGTGGTGGGGTTATGGTATGGGCAGGCGTGTGTTATGGACAACGAACACAGGTGCATTTTATTGATGGCATTTTGAATGCACAGAGATACCGTGATGAGATCCTGAGGCCCATTGTTGTGCCATTCATCCATGACCATCACCTCACGTTGCAGCATAATAATGCACGGCCCCATGTTGCAAGGATCTGTACACAATTCCTGTAAGATGAAAACATCCCAGTTCTTGCATGTTCCAGGTCCTGCCAATATCCAGCAACTTTGCACAGCCATTGAAGAGGAGTGGACCAACATTCCACAGGCCACAATCAACAACCTGATCAACTCTATAGGAAAGAGATGTGTTGCACTGCGTGAGGCAAATGGTAGTCACACCAGATACAGACTGGTTTTCGGATCCCCCTGGACCCCTCCAATACATTGTGGGACGAACTGCATTGTGGGATTGTTTATGTGCTGTATGCTGCCTGCTGTTACTTACCTGGCTATTTGCCAAACTTTTTCGAATTTACTCTATATGAACTAATTGATCAAAATTATATTTTAAGATTTTACCAACGCAATATTTTTTATCTGTTGACCTCTTACCCAACTTTACTACACAGGGACTCTTTTTGGACATAATTAACGGAACTAATCACCCCTGAACACCCGAGGCTAAGTATCATTAAAATGCCTTATCACTGTAATTGTTGTAGCAACAACACGGAGGAGAACTATCGTCTTCAGTTAAAGATAGCAGAGTTAGAGGCTTGGCTTCTGACGCAAATGTCAGGCAAGGATTATGCTAGTGTAGAAATAGAAAAAACTGCGTCAGTGCCACCAGGAAGAAACGATAGTCTTGTTAGCCCCCCGGCACAGCTCCTGCAGCCGGGCAAGAACTTTCTCTTGGTCACTGGGAAGAAATGCCGTCGACCAGTTAAACCTGAATCGTTGCTAAATCCAACTGAGACTTTCAACAGGTTTTCCCCACTGGAGTCGCAGTCAAGGCCCGAACCGTCTTCGGAGGGGAATGATTGGCAGGCATGTTCTACCGGTGGCCTTGAAAAACTAAATACTTTAGTCATCGGCGATTCCATTACACGCAGTATTAGACAAAAAAATCAGCCGGCGATCGTACACTGTTTACCGGGGGGCAGAGCCACCGACGTAGCTGCAAATCTGGGGTTGGTGCTAGCGAAGTCTAAAACTGGCAAGTATAGAGAGTACAGAGAAATTGTTATTCACGTTGGCACCAGCAACGTTAGGATGAAACAGTCAGAGGTTACGAAGCAGAACGTAGCATCAGTGTGTAAACTAGCTAGAAAGATGTGTCGGCATCGAGTAATTGTCTCTGGCCCCCTCCCAGCTAGGGGTGGTGACAGCAGACTTGCGCAACTCAATAGCTGGCTGAAAACAGAGTTCTGCCCGTTGCAGGAGGTAGAGTTTGTAGATAACTGGCTCTCTTTTTGGGACTCTCCCAGAAATAGGGCCAGGCCTGATCTGCTGAGGAGCGACGGACTCCATCCTAGCTAGAGTGGTGCTCTTCTTTTATCTAGGAACATTGACAGGAGTCTCACTCCTATAGCCTCACCATGAGATAGGGTGAAGGTCAGGCCGCAGGCTGTTAGCCAACCTGCTAGCAAAGTGGAGTCTGTCGATAGCATAGCCAGAGTAGTTAGTACAGCTTTACCTATTGCCACTGTGACTGGTTCCAGGCTGAGAAAAGTTAAACAAGGTAGTGCTTACAAAAACAACCTTATTAAGATAAAGCCTTCCTCCACCTCGGTCACAAATAAAAATAAAAATGACTGTATCACCTCGCATCTCAAAATGGGACTCCTAAATGTTAGATCCCTTGCTTCAAAGGCAGTTCCAGTAAATTAATTAATCTCTGATCATAAACTAGATGTTATTGGTTTATGTGAAACGTGGCTAAAGCCTAATGAATTAATTGCCTTAAATGAGGCCTCTCCTCCTGGTTATACTAGTGATCATATCCCTCGTGCATCCCGAAAAGGAGGGGGTGTTGCTAATATTTATGACAGTAAATATAAACTTACTCTCAAACATATCACTGAGTTTCATTCTTTTGAAGTTTTACTAATGAAAGTTAACCAGGCCGATAAATCGTTTTACATATCTACTATTTACAGGCCCCCCGGGCCATACACAATGTTCCTCAATGAGTTTCCAGAATTCTTATCTAACCTTGTAGTCATGGCAGATAGTATTCTAGTTTTTGGCGATTTCAATATTCATTTGGAAAAGTCCAATGATCCTCTTCAAAAAGCCTTTGAAGCCATAATTGACTCAATGGGTTTTATCCAACATGTCTCAGGTCCAACACATTGCCACAATCACACCTTAGATTTTGTCCTGTCACGAGAAATAGATATTGAGGATCTAATAATTTCCCCCCAAAATCCTGGATTATCGGATCACTGTCTAATTACATTTACCGTTAAAACAAGAAATACACTTGCTCCGCAAACAATGAGTTTCAAAATTCCGTACTATAAATTCTCGGACTAAAAATAAATTCCTTGATATTCTTACAAGTTCGCTCATTAACGACAGAGTAAATAAATCTGTAAACGATCAAATCGAGGATCTAAACTCAACACTGCGAAATACATTAGACACAGTTGCACCACTAAAAACAAAAGAAACTTGCTCCCTGGTACACAGACAATACTAGAACACTTAGGCAAGCCTCCAGAAAATTGGAGCGAAAGTGGCGCTCCCCCAAGTTGGAAGTATTCAGACTAGCCTGGATAGACAGTACACTATAATACCGAAAAACACTCACGTCTGCTCGATCAGCTTATTTCTCCAACCTGATTGAGGTGAACAAAAACAATCCAAAATGTATCTTTGATACAGTTGCAAAGTTAACAAAAAAGCAACGCTTAGCAAGTGAAGTGGGTCTTCACTTTTGTTGTAATGAATACATTAACTACTTTGATAAAATGATCATCATCATTATAAAACAAATAACTGACTCCTCCTTAAATAGTTATGGTCCTCAAAATCTCAGTTGTCCTAAAAATGTCTAAATTTGTAATGAGTTCTAAACCCACAAACTCTCAGCTAGACCCGATTCCAACAAAATTACTTAAGGAGCTATTTTCTGTGCTAGGTCAGCCAATGCTGAACATAATAAATTGCTCCCTTTACTCCGGATGTATACCAAACTCACTAAAAATAGCGGAAAGTAAGCCTCTTCTAAAAAAAATCTAATCTGGATCCCGACATATTAAACAAATATAGGCCAATATCGAACCTCCCGTTCCTCTCAAAAATCTTAGAAAAATGTACTGCACTCATGAAGGTAACAAATGACCTTCTAATGGCCTTAGTCAAAGGTTCCGCTTCCGTCCTGTTGCTTCTTGATCTTAGTGCTGCTTTTGACACTATTGATCACTCCCTTCTCTTAGAGAGACTGGAAACCCATATTGGACTACGTGGACATGTTCTAGCCTTATTTATTTCTAGCTTAGAGACTATTTAAATTTAGAATAGGTCAGAAGTATGATCAGATGGACAAGGACAGGGACAGCAACGGGCCCCCCAAACCTGGTACCCCGCAGGTGTGGACCAGGACCTCATGTCCTCCTAAAGTTTAAAACGGGAGGAGACTGGGAAAATTCAGAAAATGCATTCCTCATATCAACAACGATTTATAGTGGAGAAGGAGAACTTAGTGGGAAAGGAGAACTGACCCAATCCCCCAGGACAATAGTATAGCAGCGTAAGATCTTGGGACTGAGACAGGGGGGATCTGGCAACACTGTGGCCCTACCCGGAGGAGGCCCCAGACAGGGCCCAACAGGCAGGAAATCTAATCAGCATCATGATATGCCACACCTGTGAGCTGGATGGGTTATCTCTGCAAAGGAGAAGTGCTCACTAAAACAGATTTGGACAGATTTGTGAACAATATTTGAGTACATAGAGAAAGTCTTTGATCTTAGAGTTCAGCTCATGATAAACAAATGCAAATGCAAAAACAAGTATTTTAGAATTTTAATTTATTAACCTGTTTGCTTTTTATGGGTTATGACTGTGTATGTGTGGTGTAGGGGTTGTTTCCCCCCTAATAAAAAATATATTAATGAATAATAAATATTAACCACATGGTAGTGCTGACATATCTTACTGTATATCTTGTATATCTACACTATTTCAAACTCCACTGGCACAATTTTCACAATATTTGAATAAACTATGTCTTTTTATAGAGTTTCTTCAGTACAAAATTGTACTGATTACCAAAATCGGTGGGACTTTCTGCAAAGGCACTCAACAGAATGCCCGAAAACCATATTGCAGCAACACACAGTGGTGTGTATTTACCTCCAAATCCTCTCTCACCCAACTTGTTTTATAGTGTAATCCTCTCTCCATACTCAATATTTCAAACAAGCTTATGATTCTCTAAGTGTATACTAGGCCTGGGGCTCCAACATTCCAGCCTGTCATTGCTGAAGTTGGCAACAATTTGTTGTCTAAACAATTACCCTGTCAGGGCAATAAGAACCCAGACCAGTGCTGTTCAGGGTACCCTCATTCTGACACACTTAGTCTGCATTAGTTATCCCCCTCCCCACACCTCTCCAACAAAACAGTCCCCCAAAACACACCCTGGGGCCACTCTCTCCTCCCTTTCCGCTTCACACTTCATCCCTCTCCGCATGTCTATAAATCAAGTGGTGATAAGCACAACACATGACCCAGGTTACCCCAAAAGACCCTTGGGCCAGATGTGTGAGCTTGGGACCTTCTGCTCTAACAGGGTTCTGATAAGAAGGCTGGGAGTGGGAGGTGGCAGGGTAGACTCAAAGGTAGGACACACTGCTGCTTACATACAAATATACACAAACGCACACAAATACACACACACACACCTGTGCAGTCAGAGTTCCACCTGCTGTGACGGGACATCAAAGCCACTGTGGGCTCTTTCATTACGGAGAGATAATCCCTTGGACCAGGGGAGGGGCAGCCCTGTAGGGGACAGCCCATTGTAATTGAGAGCCCAACCCATTGTTTTCATAGCACAGACCCCCACACCCAGAGCAGAGGCTGGGGGCCACCGCAATACACTATATCTATTTTATTTCTGCTTTGGGCCAACAGAAGTTTCCTAAGCACACTTTGTGAGAATGGTGAATGTTTCTTTTAGTTGGAATTTTTTGGTTGTTGAAATCAGTTCATTTTCCTAGTGTTCTTTGACCTGTGGCCTGCACTGGCCATTTTGCTTATTGGGCAACCACAGGAAACAGAAACACGAGAGCTGAGCAGAGCCGGACATAACTGACATATTCATGTCTATTCATAGCACAGTACAGAACATACATACATAGGTCTATAAGTACAGCCACCATACGTAGAGCTGGAGCACAGAGATGTAGTACAGAGAACTGCAGCATATCTAAAGCATAAATACACAACATGTAGAAAAGCAGTGATGCACTTACCTCATCATATGTCCAGACACCACTGGCTAACTCCACACAGAAGATCACCAACAGACTGCCAAAGTACTGTGAAGTACAACGCAGACAATTATTTTCAAACTTAGATGTAAACAACGACGTGCACACACAGGTCTTATAAAGAGTAATGTCGTTCTTTTAGACGTTCTTTTAGGGGCATGTCAGTGGGATGGGTATGTCTGACAGCCTGTTTGTTTAGAAAGTGTAAATATAAGAGTCAAACAGATGGATCTGCTTTGCCTTTTTTAGTGCTGCAATCCATTTAGAGCAGACCAGACCCAAACAACACACAGAAGCAGAGACATACACGGCTGTGAACAAATCCAGTCACACTCTCACACAAATACAAACGCACACAACCCAAACACATAAAACCTTTCCCTTGTCTACTCCTCTTTGGAACTATCTATCATGCAAGTAGGAGTGTGAACTTTTCACCCTTTGTACCCACCTCTAACCCATTCCTTCACTTACATACCAAAACACACACAAATATACGTCACTGTTGAAAGAAGAACAACCCTTCCCTTGACCTCTTCTGGCTTGAACTATTGCTGTTCTTACAAAATGACAGTCATTATGTTTTCAAGAAAAAAGCACTCTTAGATACACACACAAACACATTTGGTATCCTTCTGGAGCCTGAACCCATTTACAGTTGTTTTCCCTAACCACTAAACAAAATCTAAATCTTAAAAACCTAACCCTAAAACAATTAACCATAAACCCAAATGTGCTGTAGATTTTACTCTTAACTAGGGCTGTCATAGTTAATGTGTGTTATTAATTTAAGATGTGGAATGCCATTGATTTCTTTGTCTGTGTTAATACATTTTCTTTTGAGCCTCAGTACCAATTCATAGTACAAATACAACTCCATGTTCTTTTGCTTGTTTGTCTACCCATCATTCACTTTCTGTCAACCCACAGCTGACGCATGCCATATTGTGAATGCTAGCAATGTAGTACAGCAGCGAGAGCCATTCAGCTGCTGAAGAGATAATATATACAAACTTATCAAGCTAAACAAATAGCACAGTCTCCCCCTGGTTGCCCCAAGCACAAGCTGACATTGTATAGCAGCTAACTACAGTAGCCTCTCTACCTGTATGTTGCTTGAATGGACCGGTTCAAACATGACCATCAACAAAACAGCCTAATAAATTAGGAGTGGATGGCATAACACCTTGCAACTTATCTGACATTGTATGATTTTTTTTGCGGGGGGTTACTTAGTTTGCATCCATCAGCTTTTTTTTTGCAGTTAGCTCAGTTAGCTTGAGGAAATATAGGTGATGTATCCATTCTAGCCATGACTGATGGGCTGCCTTTCATAATGCTGCAGCAGGTAAGTGACACAGAGCTGTAACAGAATGCATTTTGGTCTTTGCATGTCAAAAACATGGCATCTCATGTGTGAAATAAGCTTTGATGTGTCAAATAACAACCGTTTCCAAAAAGATGGGACGATGTGTCAAATGCAAATAATAACAGAATGCAATGATGTGCAAATCATATCAAACGTTTAACTACAGAAATTCTATTGTTTTTGGAAAACTATATGTCCATTTCATGCCAGCAACACGTTAGAAATAAGTTGGGACAATACGTTTAAAAAAAAAAAACTCTTCTACTATGGAGCCATGCTGTTGTAATACGTGCAGAATGTAATTTGGCACTGTCTTGCTGAAATAAGCATGGCCTGTCTGGCACTGTCTGGATGGCAGCATATGTTGCTCCAAAACCTGTATATATTGTTCTGCATTAATGGTGCCTTAACAGATGTGCAAGTCACCCATGGCATGTGCTCTAGTGCACCCCATACCATCACGGAGGTTGGCTTTTGAACTGTGCAATGATAACAAGCCAGATGATCCCTTTCCTTTTTAGCCCAGAGGAGAGGGGCGTCCATTACTCCTAAAAATAATTTCAATTACAGTTTTCCACTTTGCCTCAGTTCATCTTAAGTGAGCTTAGGCCCAGAGAACACAGCGGTATTTCTGGAACATGACAAACTGTGTTCACACACAATGGTTTTCGGAAGTGTTCCTGCCCATGCAGGAACACTTCAGAATCGTGTCTGTTTTTAATGCAGTGCCACCTGAGGACCCAAAGATCACGGCCATCCAATACTGGTTTTCGGGCCTTGTCCCTTGCATACAGAGATTTCTCTGGATTCTATGAATCTTTTAATGATATGGTGTACCATAGATGATGAGATCCCCAAACTCTTTGCAGTTGTACATTGAGAAAAGTTATTCTTAAATTTGCTTGAGCAGTCTTTCATAGAGTGGTGAACCGCTCCCCATCTTTACTTCTGAAAGACATCCTCTCTGGGATGCTCTTTTTATGCCCAACCATGTTATTGACCTGTTGCCAATTAACCTAATTAGTTGTGAAATGTTCATGTGTATAACACAATAATTACAAAAAATATTAAATTCATAGGTTTCTAGTAATTGTTAGCATTGCGAATGTCGGGCACCAATGCAACCAGCCTGTAAAATTATTATCTGAAACAAAGACAATGTCAATATTGTTAGTGAAAATGAAACCATAGGTAAAATGTCCCTACAATGTTTTATTATTTTTGCAGGGATTTTTGGTTTCCACAAGAATATTTATACTGTACCTGTGTACACCAGAGGTGGGGGACTCGAGTCACATGACTTGAACGTGCCTTTAACGCTGCACAATTCAAACCGCGCCAAACATGGCAGACAGTAACGTTAGTCGAGCTCCACATATAGTATCGTTTGGATACAAGGACTTTGAACTGGACCGTGTGAATAAAAAAAGATTTGCCAGATGCAAAATATGCAACAACGTCAAATTTCATTCGTTATTTTAAGAACCAAAAGGAAAGGTAAGAAAGTAATCTCTTTATATTCAGTTTCACTAAGATCTATAACGATTAAGTTACTAATGTAATTAATTAATCTTTTGTTTGTCATAATTTGGCCTTGGTTGCATATTATGTTTGTTTTTTTCTTGTTAGAAATGTGACCATTATCATTACTGAATACGTCTGATAAATAGATGTAAGGGAATTTGACTATAACAGTGGCATAGCCTGAATTTTAATGTTGATGGGCATCTTAAAATGAGCGGGCATGTATATAACACGTAGGCTATAATGTCTGTATTAAATGTGGGCATTTTCAAGTGTTTGTGGACTGCGTGTGGAAACTAAAAAGCATTGTGCTTACACCATAACAGTTAACTTTACTGCATGAAAGGCTAACATGGAGGCGCCGATGTGATTACTAGCACCTAAACATTTCGAAGAGGTTTTTTTTTTTACTCATACAGACAAGAATAATGACAGCGTAATTACATATTAGGCAGTTTTTCAGTCACAATAATTAGTTTATAAGGTTGTTATTATTAGCCCTTATTACATGGATTGGCTGAATTCCAGTGCGGAATGCGTGTTATTTCTTGATAACAGACTGTTGCCATGAAAAACAGCGCGTTGCTATGGACGCAGCAGGATTCTAACCAGAGACGGAACGGACTATTTTCTTTAGAGGAAGCAATACAATCGTTTTTAAATCAATAAATTCCTTTTGAAATCAATATTTTGTGTCAAATTATAGATTTATTTGGTAGGTAGCCATGTAATAAACGGGATAAGGTATAGCGAGGCGGCTGTTATAGCGAATACAACCCCTTCAGGCTGATTCAAGATCCCTCCGCTTCGTCCCCCCAAAAAATTGTACCGCGGAGGAGAACAATATTTGATTTTGAAATCGAGCTTCGCACTGAGCGCACGTCAGAAACAGAGGACAGTGTGTGTGTATGTTCATCTCTTTAGTACTGTGACTTGACTTGACTTGAAACTTATAAGGACTCGACTTGACTTGCTTAGGGTGAACGCTTGACTTGAATTGCTTGATTTATCTGAACTGTGACTTGAGACTTGACTCGAGACTTGATGGTTGAGACTTGATGGTTAAGACTTGAGACTTGCTTGGACTTGACCATGTGTGACTTGTCCCCATCTCTGGTGTACACACACATACACAGACACACACGCACAGACAAGATTTATAAAATAAATATATTGTTTGAGTATTGGAAGGTCAGGGACTTCAAGCTTGCATTTCCTCCTGTATAAACAGGCATATTTCCCCCACTCATACTTAATGAACATGAACACAAGGACAAGAGAGGAGACTAGGGGATCGAGAAAGAAGGAAGGTGGACAGGTGGAAAAACGACAGAGAGGGTGTGGGAGGCGGGTGTATAAGTTTAGGCTAAGAGGGATTTGCTTGTTGTCTTTACGTAAGGAGAAACTATTTTTAAGCGACCTTTCAAAGCATCTCGGAGGCTGCAACTTTAAACCTCCATTCGTCCCTAACATACTATATCCATACTAGCCCACAATACTCCACTACATGCATGTAAACAAAATCACCCATCCCAATACACCCTCAGTGCAATTAAAAAGGACGCTATTATTGATGACCATCTAATTCTAGGCCCATGTTTTTTTGGTACAATTGTTTATACATTTTGTGTAGTACTATCCTCAATAAATCAATCCCTTTGTGGTTGTGCTTGTGTGTTGGGAGTGGGGGTGTTGACTGTGCAGTAAGAGGTGTAGCTATGCAACACTTCATTATTAATAATTTTATAGAAGTGCAGTTTGTAGAACAGTGATTCTAAACCTTACTTTACCTAAAGAAACAACATCTAGGTCAATTTTAAACCATTAAACAGGAGAGTAATATTCCTGTGAAAGTGAAATAGCGGCAGGTGAATGGTTGCATTGGTAACCCAAGCACCACTAGCCCCTTTCAGCCACCTCAACACAGTGGGCGGAGATGGGTTGAGTGGTGTTAACCATTGTCCTGCTCAACTGAGATAATATTGTCTCCATGGAGCATCAGTGAAATACAAGAATGCCAGGGCAGAGTTACAAGGAGAGAGGGGTGAATTAAGTCCTGTGGAGGGACAGGGGAGAAGTTGAATATGGAAACTTTGGTGAGGAACAATCAGAAACAAGAAATAAGTCCCAGGTCCTCTGCCCCAATGCTACAAATGAGAGATGGAGCAATAATGCAGACACTATCCCACCTTTTCCTCTGCCCTTTCACTCTCAAAGGAATACCATTAGGTTAATCATGTACTGTACTGTGGGTTGTTAGACTTATAATAGGTATGGTTGAATTGGTCAAAGTAAATAGTACACTGTGATGCTATGATTTCTTATCAATGTAAAGATATGATAGTAACATAAATAGTGGGTGCAGCAGAGAGACTAGTGGTCAAGGGCATTGGGCCAGTAACAATATATTGCTGATTTAATCCCAGAGCGTATAAGGTATAATAAACTTTGTTGCTGTGCCCTTGACCAAGCACTTGACTGAATGCTTATAAAGGGCTCTGGATAAAAGTGTCTGCAAAATGATTAAAGCGTGTGCTCCATAGGACACACATTGCGACCACTGAAGAGACGATCCTTGTATGGGACAGCTTGGATGGAAATTGCCTTTTTTGGGTTACTGTCTACCTCTAACATCCTCAATCTTAAACTCCCATTATTGTTTCTAACTATTTTCACCTGAATTAATCCTGCTCTTTTTACTTTGCATAATGTACAAAACTGTTAGTGGTGAGTACTTGAGTTAATCACACTCATATCTGTTCCTCTCTTTCTCTCTCTCCTCCACCTCTCTATCTCCTCCCTCTTCTTCTCTCTGGCCATCCATCAGTACCCAGGGTACCATTACTCAGGTAGGCTTGGACAGCAGCGGGCAGTGAATAGTTTTACAGCTGTGCTTATCCGGGGAATCGCCATGCCACTACACACCCGCACCAGGCGCGCTCCTCGCTCTGAACGCAGCACTGCAAGAAGGGGGTTGGGGGGTGTTGCTAACACAAGCCGTGGAGCCACACACTTATGGGATGATGAATGGCCATGCTGGCGCTGCATTGGATGAGTAACGGCTGTAAAACCAAGGGTGAATTTGAGTCACGTTACCCGCTGGGGTGTGAATGGTACAACTACGCGACTGTGTGGCTGTCTGGGGAATTTATGGGCCTTTTCCAGGCTTTATGAGGACATGATAATTCAGCTTTAGTGAGATGCTGAGGACATCAGGCTGTTACAAATGATGGAAACAATAGCACAGGGAGAAAGGTCAGGAATTGAGGGCTACTGTGTGTCTCTGGGTCTCCGTGTGCGCTTGTGCGTGTTTGTATACTTGAAGGTCTTATAAATGTCTCACTAACACTAAAAGCTATAGAAGCTAAGCAGCATTAGTCCTGCAGTTGCTCAGTGGGAGGTCATATGCTGCTGGAAATGTTGTTGGAGTTCATTGGAGGCACTCATCAATCTAGTCTAAATATCAAATCACAATGCCCCTGGCAGAGAAGGGAACATTGCACCACATAGGGTGCTATCAGTCAGATATGACTTTAAATGGATGTTCTAACTCTGTGTGGTCACTAAACATCCCACTGAACTTATTGTAAGAACAAGGGTGTTAACCCTAGTGTCCTAGCTAAATGTCCAATCTGGCCTCATACCATCATAGCCACCATACTTCCAATTGACAAATGTTAAAGTATAGGATCTAAATTTATGTAATAACTAATGTCACTCTAGATAGGAGTTGCTCTTCTGGATAAGAGATTAATCTAGACTAAAATGTGACAAATGTAAAACCTTATAGATATCTACATACAGCAACCAGATTCTCCAACTAAACCAAATATGCCCATTTCCCTGTACACACATATGTACACACTGACACCCACATGTTCATTTCATTCAGACACGTACCCAAGACAGGAGGAGAAGATTGCATTTCAGTGTGCCGCAGTACCCCACCATAGCCACGATGATTAGAAAACAACACACAGCGATGATGACTGGATGGACAGCAGGGGAATAAGTGAGAACTGCTGCCTCCTCAAGCCTAAAAAAGAGTGAAAAAGAGAGGAGCGTAAGAAAGGGAGGGGGGAGGGTCTCATTTCTGAGTGCAACTTGGCCGACTTTGTTTATCGCTCTATCTATCCTTCTTTTGTTTCTCCCCTCCCTCTTCTCTCCTTGTTCTCCTTGTATGGCTTGTTATATTATTATGAATATGCAGCTACCAGTAAATCGTGATTGCACTCTGTAGGAATGTGAATCTCTTCTACTGCAGCAGTTAAGTGAAGATGACACAGTAATCTGTGAACAATCATAGTTGGTAACAAAATGGAATAAAAAAGGTTATGTAAAATTATAGGCTAGTGTGATATCAATCCAAGAGCTCCTACTCTCTTTCTGTTCTCCTTCTATGTTTTCACAGTGCTCAATCTCCCTATCCCTTTTGTCCCTCCCAGTGCCAAAATTGATATGTGCCAACACGAAATTATGCTTACCTGGTGTGGGCTGTCAAAGTGAGCACAATATTCAAGTAGTCCCTGATCCAAGCAGCTACCCCCAGGACACATATTGACATGAGCTGGTAGCAGAACACATAAAAACACCCAAATGCAGAGAGAGACACACAAACATTACCCACAGAAATTCTGATAACAATTTAATGTTTTAGGCCTACAGGCTTCCATTGAAAATATGTTATTTCAATAATATATAACTGAAAACAATGTAACAGAAATTATTACGAAGGAATTTGGTATGGCAAGTAAATGTTACCTATGGGGCAATTTTATATGTGTGACAGTTTCATAAGCCACTAGACAACAACCTCTGACTGCATGAACATGCAATTATCAATGGTTATGCCCACAAATAGAATGGAGTAGAACACCAAACATGGGGTGTATACTTGGGATGCACAATTGCACATTTGTTTCCTATAATGTAATGTATGTTTTGGAGTTTCATGATGGGGTGGAGGCAGAGGAAAGGGGTGGGGTATGAAGTTGGCATGCCATCGGTGTGTAATGTGAGCATGGGCCCTACCCAGCCGACCACCTGCTCCGGGGTCTCTGCTTCTTACCCAGAAGAGTAAATTGAGAGCGTAGAGCAGGCAGCGCAGGCACCTCACTGCGTCTTCGCGAGCCATTCTGAGAGCAGCAACAACTGGTGGCCAAGAGAGGACTCCACATCTTAACCCACGCCACCATAGCAACATACTTCACTAAAAATACAGTGAAAGGAATAGGAATCCATTACATTAGGATAATGTATCATATTAAAAGAGAACATGTAACAAAACAGTTCAAACAAAACAGTTAACAAAAACAGTTCATACAAACTGGTAACAAAAAAGTTCAAACTACCTACCAGTTTCACATGGCTCATTGTCTCCTGCGCGTCTTTCCAATGTCTTGTTTAAGCAGCCCCTGTAGCCTATATTCATGGGACGTTCCAGAAAGCATTAACGACAGGTGGCTTCTTACTTTCCCCGCTCCAAGAATGATGAAGTGTGCGGATGAGCGCTCAGCAGTACTGACATATCTACATCAATCATCACTCACTTAGCAAGACTAAGAACTGAAAACATATCCAGAACATTATAGTCAGACAACTTATTATATTGGATATTGTGGAAAATTAAGATTATCTATTCATATCAATCATTTAACTCCCGACTAAACTTAAAATAAAAAAATAGCATAGCCTACTGTGGCAAAGTTGTCATACATTAATCTTCTGTTGCGCACGCTGACACTCTCGAAAAAATAAATCCCTCCAGAAAAAGAATTCCTTTTGCGGTACGACTAAGATTTATACATATATATGTAATATATATATATGGTAAAGTTCGACGTAGAGTCAATATAGCCCTGTCAATTCAACTCGTACACGCAGAGTGGCCCAAAACTAAACTCAACTTGTTGTTCACTGTCATCTAGAGAGGGCGGTCCGCGGGGTCCTATAGCGCTTCGCCTAATTGCGATGCAGTAGCGGCAACAGCAGGGCTGTGGGTCTTCGGGGGGAGGATGGAATGCGGACAGATTCCCGCCTCCTTGAGATTGCAGACATAGGTTAAAAGGTCTCATTGTCTAGGCCTGGGGGAAATGTAGGACGGGAAGAAAGTAATAATGATGCTGTGGAGCATTATAACTGTACCACTCTCTAATAGATGTGCGTTGTTATTCTATTCCTATTCGGTTATACTCGATTACTTAACAGGTCAGTTACAGGGTTTAAAATAACTTGTTGTATCTATTATCCACATATAAATGTAATTACAAGCAGTACAGTAACTGTGAAGAGGAGCCATTAAGAAGAATGAATCACAGTAAATGATTTAGTTTGAAACACTGAGCATACCTCACTCATCTTAATTATATATATTAGGTAGTAAAATGAATTATTGGACCATACATCTCTGTCCTTCTCGACTTTTAGGCTAATATTTTGTACACATTACTAGTGTTTGTTTTTGCCATAATGCTGAGATCAGTAGGTTTAGAGAAATTACATCACAACATAGACTTTCCTGGGGGGTCTTTAGTGTGCCAATCCGATTGAGACAAAGAGATATGTGAAGTTGAGGGGACAGTGGGACTGTTTGATGCTTGGGATGGATGGGTAATTGGAGCTTGCAATAGAGTTTGAGAAATACTGAGGAAAATAGAATAGCCTGGTTTATTAAAATGGGGAAAGTAAAATGCTATTCAAGGTGGTGAGACAGTGAATCAGAGTGAATCAAGGCGCTTATATGGAAATGGGGCAGTATATAGCTTTGCATCTGACCTGCAACCAAAAGGTAATGTATGAAATAATTAATGAATGTGAAGTCACTCTGGATAAGAGTGCAATAGCAAACTGTATCCAACTGTTGGCTCTTAAGCTAAATTGGGTTGGTCCTGGTCTCTCCCTAGATAGGAGCCAAGGTGTTGCTGGAAGAGGGATTGGAGTTTCGTAGGGGGCATTCTAAAATCTGTTCTGAATGTCAAATACCATGGTAACGAATGGGACACTGTAGAGCACTTACCTGTAGTACTTATTTATGTTTATTACAGGAGGAGAATTAATGAGACAATTGAAAGATGGAGATGGCCATGATGGTATGAGGGCCACATTGCAAATATGTCCAGGGCACTGGGGTTAACACTCCTACTATTATGATAAGCATTACTAGACCTTTAGTGACCGTGAGGGTAGCCTCTCAACATCTTTTTATAAAAACAGCACTCTCTATGCACACACTAACCTACATTCGGAAACCTTTTTCACATAATTTGCTTTTATATAGCTCTGTTCACTGGGAGTCTTTGACCCACAGAAGTGCCAAACATACACAAACACAAGTGCCAATTTAGGTTGTGTCTAAATTATGTGCTCAAGGTGAACATTTATTCTGCTTTGTATGATACCTGCTTTTTTGTATAGCTGATGTGACTTTTTTTATTGTTCTCTTCACTTTTTGTTTTTATATTCAATTTTTAAAAGACGTCTCACATTTCAATAAAAGCTGGTCTCGGTGTGACTAACTTTACATTTAATGTAACTGTACAATAAATGTACAGTTACATTTTAGAAATCTATAGAAAATAAAAATAGGGCATTTGTATTGAAATTCAATGATTAAAAGCGATTTTCCATTTATTCTCTTCTTTAGGATGTATTCGTTAGAACAGCGGAATAACCGTAGTAATACTGTATTAGTCCATGTATTAAATAATTATGAACTACAAGAACCAGGGAGCGTTTTAAATAGAACTCAACGTTTTACCAAACTTAAATATAGCCAATCACAATTCACGCCGTTGCCGACGTCACGTTTTCTGACCTCAGTTTGTCAGTGGTATTTTTTTCTCTGGGACACAGCGACTGACGGCGCCATATTGAAAGGCAGAAAATATTTTCGTAAACGCCTAAAATATTACATTTGCCAATATGCTATACCTAGAGGATTATCTCGAGAGTGAGTATTATTTTATTATTACGCCTAGATGCCATTATCTGTTTATTTAGTGCCGTAAATGTGCTTATTTTTGGACAGTACCCACCCGGGCTGTTAGCCTAGCAATGTTAGCTCCTTAATCCGCTTTTTCTTCTCTCTGGCAGTGATCGAGCAGCTACCCATGGATCTCCGCGACAGGTTTACGGAAATGAGAGAGATGGACCTTCAAGTTCAGAGTATGCTTTGCTACAACGTGACCTCCTTAAAACACTCCACCGGCGTTCATTTTAAGCTGAAAACACGCTATTATCATTTGAACATTCTAGACTCACGCGAAAAGAAAAATGCTAACTCATTATAGTTACCTAACTAGAAAGGCCAGATTCAAGTGAGTAGTTCATTTAGATGCACCTAGGATGTACCTATAACGTTTATTAGCTTGCACAAAGCTAGCAGTTGCTAACTTGAACAACATTACAACAACTTATAGCTGATCTATCATGCATGCATGCATGGATGTAAACAAAAGACACATTGGTTTTAGAGCGTCCAAATTAAACGTATAACTAGCTCGCGAATGTTTGTCATATAGATTGCCAGCTAACATTTATTACTCACGAGCTGTTTTATATTTCGCTGAATTACATCACCAGTGTTCATATATGCACAGACAGGTTAACTATGCATGAGTTGATTAGGTTCTGTCTTATTGTTATCGTTTTATTTACAATATTTCCGGTCCACTGACAATACATTTACTCTTAAGCCATCGTTAAAGTACAAAAAAAACTATTAATGAATCTACATTAGAATGAATACCTATGAATAGTGTGTAACACTTGTCCAGATGGCTTACTGATTCTCTTTGCTGTAGATGCTATGGACCAGTTGGAGCAGAGAGTAAATGAGTTCTTTGACAATGCGAAGAAGAACAAACCAGAGTGGAGGGAAGAGCAGATGGAGGTTATCAAAAAGGTAGCATATAAGTACATATAAGA